>NW_009728228.1:47580-56578 GCF_000703405.1 Apaloderma vittatum | reverse complement strand
ACCAACGTCTTGACATCATTCAGCGTTGTTGCATTTTCATGGCTTAAGAGCTCTAGGAAAAAAAGACAGACTGCTTTATACAGACCTCTCCACAGAAATTCTCATATGCTCTTTGACAGTCTGCACAGGAAACATAAGAAACTATCTTTTTAACAGAGAAGCTCCGACTTCACAGTCTCTCTCCTCGGTTGCCCTGTCATCCTCTCCCAGGAGGGTGCTGGGGGATCGCAGACAGCGTCTGTTAGAGTTTAGTGGCCGGCCCAGCCTTAAACTTCGACAGAAGCCTTTGGAAGAGCTCCAGCACAATCCCATTTCTTTAAAAAAAACACAACTCAACAGGCTTCATTACCGGATATTCCTAAAATTTGATAAGGACAAGGAAAAGAGATACATACTAATAACCTTGCCAGCCATTTCTGATCCATATTTATAGACAAGACTCAATGAAGACAAATGAACAACTAAACTAGCACGATCCATCATGCCAGCTGTCAAGAATAAGCCAGAATTCAGACTACAGCCCATCAGTAATCACACTTATTGGTGATAGCAATCAAACATCTTGGGTTAGTGGCCCAAGGACATGCAGTCTTGTGATAATTATTTTGAGCACCAATGCCAGGAATTGTTTCCCTATGCTCTATGGACAACTGCCTGTTGTGCTGCCTACAAGGCAATGAAATTCTTCCTCACAGTATTTAAATTAAGACAGTAACAGGGTCACTAACTGAAACTGCCTTTATCCCGGCATTTCAACACAAAAGGAATTCCTAAAGGAAGTCAATTCCTCAAGAGTTGTGACTAGTGGCATTGTATTACACATTCCACATGGAAAAAAGTTTCGAGTTAAAGAAAAAAAGAGCTTGGCACTAGGCAAATAAAAAAATAATTTAAAAAATAATAATAATCTGTAGCATCCTTGGGCTTGCACCTTAGGTTATCTTCTCAAAATACAACTTTACCAACACATAAAAACCTATGGCTAGCTTAAGTTATACAACTAGAAGCTCAAGGGAAAGAAGTGACTCGGTTGTCTTTGCCAAGGCACACAAAGCTCACCATATTCCCCTCCCAGCTAACGGGCTCCTGTTCCTACCAAAATGATCATCAAAATGTATTTAGTATTCAAACGTACAGTGCTCTGGCATTTTCATTTCAAAACATACAGGGAGGTTTTGCGGAAACGGAAAAGCACAGGACTAATCTCAGTGCTTATTTACAGGCACATTCATTTGAATAAAAACTACCTGTAGAGATCTCCTTGGCAAACAAATCGGAGGCAGCAATTCCACGTGACCTAGGTGAGCCCAGAGCTCATGTACTAGCACACAAGAGGTATATCAGTTCCCTGAGTCAGAAATTCCTTTTTTTCAGTCCGTATTTTTGTATTGAGAACAATAAAATGCTAGAATACCTTTGTATTATTCTCCTTGCAAAAAAGGCCCTTGGAAACTATATCAACAGAGGAAGAAGCCATGTATCAGCAGGTTTTCCTAAAACTCAGCCACCCAGGGCAGACTCAGACCCAAAAGACATGGTCATACCAACTTGTTTTAACATGTTTTCTTACTCAGGCTGGTCAAGATGGTAAAAGGAACATATAAAAGCTGCCTCACAACAAAATTTTTTATCTACTGCTTGAAAATAGGAATAAGAGAGAAATACTCAGACACCGGGGAAAACATCCAGATAAATAAGGCATTTCCATTATCTAACTGCACGTGAAAGTCAAGTTTGTTTGTTTGCACATCTACAGGGCTAAAAATTCTTTTTAGAAAAACACTGCTTCCAAACTTCATGGTATTGCCTGCAACAATATCGGAACAGTAAGACAGAGGAAAGAAAACACAAAGCACTGACCCAAGCAACAAGCAGACCAGCATTCCTAAAACTGGTCCTTTTGTTTTAAGTCCTCAGAGGTAAGTACAGGCATGCAAGAACCTGGTGCTTTATGAAGCCTATAAAGTTGCCTGGGAGAAGAAGTAGATGGTAGACGAAACTACCAAGTTCCTGCCTCCGCCAGTACACTCTGGAGTGTCTCAAAATCTTCTTGCAAGTTTTCACATCTTGCAAAGCACACACAGCCCTTCATTTAAAAGCTTTTTCTTCTTGACTCAAAATAGGCTGGTCTCCCTTCCTATTTGATTCTTAGTAACGTAACTTTGTAAATGCACCGGCTCAGTTATTGCACTGTTTGTCTAGCTAACAAGGATTCGAGGTTTATTTATGATATTCAAAGTTCCAGGAGGTTTATTTATGATATTCAAAGTTCCACACTTAAAAGGAAACAAGTTAACTATCAAAAAAGGGAACTATTTATTATTCCAAATCAGATAATGTAAGTTTTGATTCCCCTTTTACATTGTATTCTTTTAGAATGGGTTAATTTAAATAATTTTTCAGTAACTAGAAAAAAAGTCAGGAAAAAAAAAGAAATTACAATTCTTAATCTACTCCTCTTATGGAAAGTACCAGCTTTGAGCAGAATGAATATTGCTTTTCATTACTGACTACTCAAATTACTTGGCTATCACTAAATTGGACTCCAAGTGCAGGATTAGAAACTGTGAGGAAACACATTTCATGTTCCCGCACGCTGCAATTTAACAGGCAACCGAACACTGACATTCATTTCTGATTTTCCCCAGTACCAGCCTGGTTTACCTCTCTTTGGTGGTCTAACATGGTACGTGACGTCATTAATGATCAGTTTGAAGTCATCCAGGAGAAGCAAATCTATGCCCGTGGAGGAGGCGACACGTGTGCCATCTGTAAGTCAAACACAGACGGCTCGTTAAACAACAGAAACGAGGTACCTAAATGTGCAGTGGCTAAGCTGTAATGTCACCCAAAATCCAGCTGCTGGACTGCCACGCTTTCCCGCAGATGATGATACTCTTTGTCAAGACAGATCATATATATATATATATAAAGAGAGATATTTATAGATGTAAATATCTATAAATGTGTGTGTATATATGTATACATATACACACATCCTATATATATACACACCTTCCATAGATAGATAGATAACCTATATAGATATATAGAGAGAGATATCTATATAGATACATACAGATATAGACACATACACACATAGGGAGACCTTACACGGCAAAGACGAGCTGAGCTACACGTGCAGCTGCTTTTCTACATTTGTGACACTTGGGGTTACCTTGCAAAAAGAAGTGCCCCTCACCACGCACTCTTGGAGTATTTTACTACGTTTTACAGCGCAATCCTCTCAAGTGACTTCATCTCTCCCCGCTGCCAAGAGAAGTTATTTTGATCTCTGGGACTGGAAAGCTCTGACGACACTAACCTAGCAAACACCTCCCTCCCAGACCAAGACTTAAGGAATTACCTGCTTTGATGGCACTTTCTTACGACATCCTAACACAGTTTCAGAGCTCAGCGGGCACAGAGCAATCGAGCACAACAGCAGAATAAGGCATTAACCAAAACGAGACAGCAAGATATCGCTTCCCTTGCACCACTCACTTCCTTACAAGTCGACTAGACCCTCTACATAAGTGGTTTGCATCTTTCCTACTAGATAGTAGGAAACTCAGTGAAAACACCTCTGTTAGGACCGATGTCTGTAAGCTAAGCATTAGGAGTGTTTTCCTTCTCCTTCACTCTTACCGTCAGACTTCCTTTCCTAACCTGACTAGACAGGGACAGCTAACAACAGTCTAAGTCTAGGAATGGCATTTCTACCCTCCTGCATTTTCACGAACGTCAAAGGACTCGCACCATAGCAAACTTTTACTTAAAAAGCAAAAGGCTGGATGAAAATAGCTGGACTAAGCAAATCAAAGAGTTTGCAAACCTGCGGAGTAGATTGCAACTCGATCAATTCCTCGGTCTTCTGCTTGCAGCTGTTGCAAGAATACACCGACAGAGTCTGAGATAGGTTTAAGTGTGAACTGGCAGCGTTCACGCCGGGATGGAAGATTCACAGAAATCACAGGTAACCCGTTTTGGTAAACCACCGTCACTTCTGCAAAGAAGATAAAAATACAAGTTAAAAATTAACAGATCTTCCCATAATATGGTTCTGTGCTCATCCCATGGAGTAAGAGGCAAATAGGGTTACGAGCTGAACGTAAAACAGATTAAATTTTTGATCCATCTTTTATCAAGGGATGTCTCCATCAAAGAATCACAGAATGTTAGGGGTAGGAAGGGACCTCAAAAAAAAATTAAGCAATGTCAGAGGTCTCCACTCCCATTAACTTGGGAGTAGCTGTTAAACTTTCTGGGCTTTGTGGAAAAGTAGATGGTATTTACTCTGAGAACAATCACATTTATACTAAAAGCAACACGATATCTAAACCCCACAACATGGCAGTACATTATATTCTGGATAGTTTTTGAGAATCCAAGTTATCTGGACTATGGAAGACGAAACACCATGCAATTTTTCAGGATTTACAGCCCAGAACACAAAGGCAGACTGCTTAGATTGGGAAAAAACAAAGAAGGACCTTGTTAATATTTTTTTATTTCTTGTTCTGATTTCTTTCTCTTTGTCCTGAAGCAAAAAAATATTTAAAGGGAGCAGTTTGGAGGATAAGGTTGTAGGAACAGCACTGTTGAGTTTAAGCTTCAAGGTCATTTAATCCAAAATCCATGGGATCAATACATTTTGTACTTCAGAAGTTAGGCATTACTTCCTAGGTGCAGATAAAACACCACTTTCCATTTCTTTAGTGTTGTCAGGAGATTTTTCAAGAGCTTTCTTATGGATTTCAGTGCACCTTTCTAAAATTCATGGTCACAACCCCTATGAACTGTAAGTTAGTTACTATTTTACTGCCAGAAAGACAGCCCACTCCGTGTGCTTCGGGATATCCACACATAGAAAAGAAAAGTTAAAAGTTAAGGCCCTCTGCTGAGTCACAAACAGTCACCATTTTCCCCAAGCGCACTAATTGCTAAGATATAGCAGCACACCTAGAAATGATTCACGTAGGATTGCTATGTATTTTTCTTATGTGAAAAAGTAAGGTCTTTTTTATTGCACGGAGCGCTCGCCGTGTTTAAAAGATTGTGCAGTCTCACCCAGCCACACCAGATCCGGCTTAGTAGTCCCACCTGTTGTGGCTTTGGCCAACTCCGTGAACTGCACCGTCTACTTAAGGTCAACTAACTCACGTATTCATCTGCCAACGCCATTTAAGCAGCTGACGTCAAAACTAGTTGGTCAAAGAAGTCAACGCAAGCAGAAATAGAAGCAAATGACATCGCTTTAACACCAAAGGGAGCTATTTCTGTTCAGAAAGTTTTGCCACCAACTGCCTTTATACCTGCCCTCCCAGTGATCTGCCGCCAGGCGATGAACTCGCTTATCACAGGACCGTTGTTGGCATATTAGGACAAGTCTTGGGGCGACACTGCCTTTCTGAAAAGGGAGGCTTGTCTCCGTTGAGAAAAGATGCGTCAAGTACACTTCTACAAGGCCAGAAGAGTTCTCTCGGGCTTATTCAAGTTTACTGTCACGTGTCTTCACAGATTGAATCAAGCACACAAAGGCTTTTCCTCTCTTTGGTGCTGACAAAGAGCTTCCTCCTCACATCATTTTTAAACACGAGGTGGCAATGACCAAGTATGGACATCTCGGACGACTTGAAGCATCCCAAGAGGATCCGGTATTTGGAAGCTTATAAGTGCCTATTCTCAAGACACCTGACAGGATTTTTTAAGCTTTAGTGTTTCAAAGCTTAAAACCCACAGTCAACAGCCGTCTATTTACCGAAAAAGAGAAAGCAAATTGCCAATTTATTTGGACAGAATATCAAGCTCCTTATCCGCAGCGGTTATGACACCAGCTATCAGATTTTTGCATTCTTTCATTGCATTTGAGCAAGAGACTGCTAAGAAATAGAACAGCATTAGCTACACCTGTGATAGGAGGCTCAGGAGGAAAGATCAACATATTTAGCTAAAAATAGCCACTTAAGTATTGAATTCATTGGTTCTGTGAGGAGCATAGACAACAGTAGCTTATGTACTGCTTACGTGGCCATAAGACATGAAAAACATTTTATTTAAATTACTATCTTCATTTAAATTACTACCTTGATCATACAAGGCAGTGAGCCAGTTTATTGTATAGCAGAAGAGAGAATGTTTGTACCAGCACTTTTCCATATATTCTCATTGGTACAACAACGACCATGCTTTGGAAAAAGTGCTTCCCAGCACCAGCTCTGCACAGACCAGACGGAGCCCACAAGGATAAATCCCAGTAGGTCACACTCAGGAGTCATCAGCACACACAAAACCTTCCTTGGGGATTTCCAGCTCAAGGGAAATGACCAAACTATTAAAGAACAAACTAGCTCCCTTTGGAAGACAGGCTCGCTTAAGTCTGGAATTACAGGTGGTTTTATGTTTTCCTTACAAAAAGCTTGTAAAAGTCATTTTCTAGCCTAATTCGCCAGTGGGGAAAGTCCGTAATTCCAGTTCGGTCCTTTCATCACCTCCCACACAAGTACTGTCTGGTCAGATTTTTACCGCATTGGAGAGGGAAGAGCTGGGAGGCAAATAAAAAGGCAAAAGGACACATCAGTAACAAACCTAACAGACAGCTCCAGTAAAAGTTATCAACAAGACACTGCGATACGGCTGCCTGCTGGGCTCTCCTCTGCTCTGGCAGCCCCGTGGATTGCCTGTAGGAGGGCAACTACAAGTCACTAAGCAGACAAAGCGTTTTGGCATCTCACTACTTATAGATGTAACATTTTGTCTACTCTTCACTGATTACATTATAAGGCAGCCTTTAAACCCACGAGACGAGAAAAAGAAAGTAATTGTATACAAGTGTATCGCACTTACATTTACAGACGCCTACCACCTGTGCAGGGATGCTGCTAAGTAAGACCTTTCAAAAGCTTTACACACTGTATTAAGTGTGAGGTTACAAATTCCATCCAAGTGCCACAAAGTTTTGACTCAACCGTACACATATCAGGTTGCTAGCATTCTTTAAGGATTTCTCTTCTCGCATGAGAAGAACTTAAGCAACGCATTATGCCAAAACAAAGTACAGGGGAGAAAAAAAAAAAAAAGAAAAGAGTGTGGCCGAAGAAAGCAACATGGAATATGTACTACTGGGCAAGGTGAATTTGTTGGAAGCAATAACAAATGCAGTATCAGCAGAGGTAAAAATCAAATCAGGCAAGGAGCTGCACATCTGCATCATCTTCTCAGCCTTACACGCGGTCCTCTACACTTCTACCTATTTAAGCCTTCGGGTTTTTATTTCACATTCTCCGCAGCAGTCACGTTCTCCTTGGGTTTGCACGCACCCACTGTCCTGGCAGGGGAAGCAGTTGTGCCGGAACCCTTGACTTTGTTGGCTTTCAGGCTTTATTAACAAGCCTTGATGGGGAGCGGATCCACTAACCGCACGCGTCCGTCAGCGTAAGTGCTCTGGTCTTTGCGCGCAGCGTGCAGGTGTTAAGCAGGTGGTGATCTCAAAGCTGCTCCTTTCCTCTTCACCTTCCGGCATATGGAGATTTCTCAAGTCCCACCAGGGCATTTTTTTGCTTTATGTTATGGCAACCTTACCAAAAAAGCTAAATTCGGGGACAGCTCAGACATGAAAATAAAGGGAAAAAAATGCCTTGGCTTCACAGCTTACTCACTGCAGCTGGTAGGAACTATGTTTTAGTTGCACAAATAAAGTTAAGAGGTAGGTACCACACAGACCTCACAGCAATATCAGGAAAAAATCTGACAAAAAAATGTAGACAGTTGCATGCAACTACGTCTTTCTTTAGAAAGCCTGTCCAGTTTTGTAAGGGGAGTTGTTAGAGAAGTTGGCCATTTCCTTAATTCGTCCTGACTGACTTTGTTCTCTGTCGCTTCCTCAGCTGAAAACGGGATTACCTCCTGGCCAAAAGAGCTCCAACCAGAAAAGAGGTCAGGGAACACGACTCAAGTTAGGGAAGTGAGAAGAGAGCCTAGAGTTTCTCCCTGTCGATACTCACCATCAGAGGGCACCACGGTACTGCAATAGACCACTCTCACGCTCTGCCAAGGAGAAAGCCTCGGATGCACCTGCAAAACACAAGCACAGCAAAAAAGCACAAACGTTGAGTGCCTCTCGTCTGGTAGAATCCCACCCCGGTGTCACCTCCCGTTCCCCTAACGCGGGCATCTCCTCCTCAGCCACCACGGGGTACCCACAATCCAGGAGCTCCTGTCACGAACAGCCTCTTCGCTTCCCATCTGCCACCCAGTGGGGCTTCCCCCTTCGGCCAAGTTCACCTCCGCGCCCTCGCTCCCAACGCGCAGAAAGCGAGAACGAAGAACGGAACCGCTGCCATTCTTTTCCCGTAAGGTAGAACGTATTTTAGTTGCAGGCTAATCCTCCCTCCCCAATAGAGAAACTGCAATTCTGGCACAAGAGAGTCCAATTTTAGAAAAGGGTAGGGTGCGACACTAGCTCTCGTTGTCTATGGTGGTACAGATTTCAGGGACTAGCACTCAAGATCCTTCTACATATGGGCATTCCTATGGTCTGGGATTTTTTGTTTGCTCGTTTCCAAAAAACAGAGCCACCAAACCTGCATTTCTATAAAGGTATCTCTCAGGTACGGCTTGTTTTTCTAAGTACATTTCTAACAGAAGTTTGCAAACAAAACCCAGGCTGATGATTGTTCTCTGGCAAACTGTCCAAGAGCTTCCATATTTTGTGAGGTTGATTTCAATAATCCACTTATAAAATAGCTTTCTCTGCTACTTCACTTTTCTTCTGAAGCCTGCTATGCAAATTGAGGGTCATTTCAAATACAGTAGTCTTTCCTGAATGCTCGACCTACAGCCCTGGTAGTCAGTGCATTGACAGCTCTGGAAATTCACTCTCATTTGTGCTGTATTTACACTCCATTCTTCTTAGTACTTGACAATAGGTCAAGTAATTTTCAATTTTCCTCCCTGCAATTGCATTTTCAGCTTCCCACAGCGGAGTCAAACATGCAGC
>NW_009728228.1:35498-47549 GCF_000703405.1 Apaloderma vittatum | reverse complement strand
GAAAGAGAACTGGGCATTAAAAGAGATGTAACTGAACGTAAGCGGGAAGTTGCACATTTTGGAAAAAGTCACATTTAAAAAAAAAAAAACCACACAAACCCAACATGTTGGGAAGCAAAGGGCAAATTTGTCTTTTTATATTTGAAAAAGAGCAAGTCTTCAGGACTAACAAAACACCATGTGCTACTACTGAGCGAGCAGAAAGCCCCCACACACCTGAAATAAAACCAAGCTTAAAACCCAGGAAACACCCAAACCACAGATAAAGTCTCACACCTTGAGCAAACCAAGCGCTGCTGTCTTAGCATCACTATTCTGTTACAAAAGGAGTCAGAAGCTTCAGTGATTAGAAGCTGCACCACCTATAAACGAGTTTTCAGAACCAAATACTACCTATGGAGGAGAAGCCTCTAGAGAAAGATTAGGGGAGAAAAACAGCCCTTTTCCTATTTGAAAGCAGCAACTTTAGTTTTAATCCTCTTAAAAATAGCGTCAGACCAGATGCAACAGTAAGTGGGCAGAATTTATCCAGCGAGACACAAAACCCCCCGCCAAAGCACTACAACAAAGCACTGTTGATATACTTACTTTACCCGGTGCCGTGGCAGAGCTGGCACTTTCAGATATGTGTTTTTCACTGCTTTATTATTCTCTTTTATATGAAATTAATAAATTCGAGTTTGAAATATTGCAGATCGAGAGCCAGCCTTTCTACCAACTTCTCACAGCACCCTGAAAATTTCAGAGCGGTTTTCAGAAAATCCTAGAGCCCACTAAACCCAGCGTGAGCCCGTTGCAAAATAGCTATATAACTGCGAGATATTATCCCTTAGCACCTGCCGAGACTTGACCTTAAGGCCACGAGTATCTGACAGGTATAATACAGCTCCAGAAGTCTCCTGTCCTCTTAAATACAAGCAAGGAGAGGGGAAAAGGCAAAACGGGTTGAGAAGCAGGGCGTGTTAGGTGACTCATCAAAAAGCCAAAGTATCTGAGCTCTTTGACAGTTCTTTCACCCCGATTCAGGTCTGAACTGATTCAATTTTATTAGCCCACAGCAGTAGGCTGCCGTTGGGTTTTACAGGAAGATCTGCCCCTGCTGCAGTTCTGAGCTGCGCCTCGCGATACCATGCCGCTCTTCGAAATTTCTTATCTAAGAGAACAGTCTCTGCTGGTTAGGAAAAGAAAAAAAAATTTAAAAAAAAAAAAAAAGGAACAAATCAACTCAAAGCTGGCAGGGACCTAAATGCTATCTTCTGCCATCCAAGGTTAGAGAAAGCTTAAGGAATCATCCATCATTTTTATTCTGGAAGGCTGGCTGTTGTTTTAAAATTGCGATGGAGAGATACGTCTGAACCTTTCACCCGACGTCTGCAATTCAACAGCTTTAGGTACAAACGTGCCAGAAGGCTGAAGCAGTGCGGGGCAGAGCAGAGCGACTTGTTTCGAGCTTTGTTGACCAGATCTCATAATCATTTGCCTGCAGACCAACGGTCCAGAGCTCATCGCTTCAGCAGTGAAATACGGAATAACTACATCCCGGTTTCAGCCAAGACAGGCTTGTCCACCACTTCCAAAATAAGCAGTTTGGAGTGTGAAAAGCAGCAAAGCCAGACCACTGAAATGGGAAGCTTTAAGCACCAGAATAACTTTCCGAGTCTCAAGAGACCGTATGCAGGAATTCACTTTTCACATCCATTCGATCTTTTGTTTCCTGTCTTATCTGCAGTACGATGCATGTTAAGAAGCTTGGGGTTTCGCAGCAGCTTCGCTCCCGGAATGATTAAGGAAGCAAAAGAAAAAAAATAACATAAAATCCCAGTCCTTTGTCTAAAGTTAACACTTCCTCTAGCCTTGTCAAGGTCTATATTGAACAACCCAGAGGTAAAAGTAACAGCATCTCTATAGGTCCTAATGTAGCTATTTCATACATGAGTGATAAAGTGAATTCAAGCCCCAATGGAAAAAACAGCCTTTTAGCTACTAGTGAGTGATCTCTGATGGGAAAGGAAGAAGCAATCTGGCAGAGCTCATGTTCTGCATTTTGTGTAATTCTCAATGATGGAATGGGTTACAAAGTCAGGGTATCAAGTCTCCAAAGCCTAATATTAAAAACAGAAAAGATGTTGTCCAGAAAAAAAACCCCAACACCTCAAGCATGGAAATGGTGAATGTCTTAATCTAGAACACAAGTAAACCATGCTGCTAAAACGCATCACCTAGTACCAGTGCAGCAAACGCTGGAGAACTTTTCTGAAACACAGAGCATTTTCCGTGTAAAATCTCCTACCATGAGCAAATTCTTCAAGAGGTACATTTGCAAGTGCCAGCTGCAACATCTATTTTTCAACTTATGAAGGGTCTCCTTTAAATGAGGTTGCATTAAGTCAGACATGAAGCAGCTCACCTTTTCCAACAAGAAACAGTGATTTTCCTCTCTATCCTAGCTTTCACAGCACAAAAAAAACCAAATGTCTTTCCTGGCTATAACAGTGATTATCCTAAAACCTCCTGGACAGCATCTCAGTGACAAAAATTGCCACAAGTTTCCTCCAGCAATCCCAGTAACCCAACCACCCACCTCAGAAGTCCTGAAGAGGTCCATTCATTCCACTTTTCCCTCACTTCAGGGCTCCAACTACTTCTGCTCCTGGACTCTGACACATTTTGATCCCTCTGAAACAGTACTTTGATCTGAAGTCATCAAGTCCTCCTTTTGTCCTCCCATTTTGCTTCCCACCAGCCGTGTTTGCAACAGAGAGGAGACGCAGAGCAAAACCACGTTTTGGCCAGAAATCCACTGTTCACGCTCCACGATGCGTAACTTAACTAGAACAGCTAGTATTTCCACACCGGTACGTAAAGCTCCTACTGAGTTTAAGTACATATAAGGGTGGTGGATGGACCGTGGTCGGCTGCTCACTCACTCCTCAACAGCACAGGAGGATGGAAGACGAAAAAGCTCACGGATCAGGATAAAGGCAGGGAGATCACTCACCATCACCAGCATAACGGACCCAGAAAGCTGATTTACTGCCAATTAAAGCAGATAATAGCAAGAAAGAGACATGGGATGAGGGCAGGGAGAAGACTCAATGGCGACCCTTACACCCACCATATCAGCGCCCAGGCGCTGCCCTGCTCATTTTGGATGCCTTCTTCAGCATCTGTCCCGGCTTCCTGAGAAACCTCCAGCGAGATAAAAGCAGGTCAGCATTGGAAACCTCTGCCTTCATCTCTCACCCCCACCTTCTTCACCCACTCTGTTCTTTTGAGACATTTGGGCACCCTGGTCCGTTTCCAGGATGTCCCTTTGAAAAAAAAAATATAAATAAAATAACATTAAAAAAAGTAATCTGAAATTGAGCCCAACTTTGTCAGGGATTTGTTCAACAAAACAGTAACCCTGTATGGGAGACCTTCTACGGTCTCTGGGTATGTTTGCATAGTAAATACTAAGTGAAGTATTTTCCCTCAAGGCACACACTGCACTTCTGTCGGAGAGCCTGGTACGTCACGGAACGGCACCTGCTCCTGCAAGGGGATAACACTCACACCACACTGCTTTGCTGCCCTGCCAAAACACCCAGGGGAAGACGACAGGGAAAGCCCTCGTACCCAGAGCCGTGCTCCTGCAACACACCTGCAGCAAAGGCAGAGGAGCCCCACACCCCGGAGCATCATTTGCTCCCTGGTTTCCAACAAGTCCAAGCTGCTGCCTTTTTAAACCATTCCGCTTCCCTCCCAGAACCCAAGCCTGATGAAAATCGCACTGCCTCAAACTCATTTCTTTCTCTCTTTACCAAGACATCCTTGCTCACATCCCACGAGAGGTAAGATTTTGCCCCGAAAAGAACATTTTTGCACCCGCTGCCTCCACAGAGCAACTTTTCCGTGGGTGAAGGTCAATCCAACAGAATGTGCCTGAATGGCAGTGCTGTTCCTCTTCGGATTTTTCTTTTTTGTTTTAAAATCAGGCTGAGGAGATGGACACAAAAACACAATGCCAGTAAGATGTGGGAAGTGTTAAATCTTTGCATTTGGAAGCACTTTGAACGACCTACACGTTAGCAAATGGTCTTTATTTGCCACAGTTCTCATTCCTGCCTGAATTTTTCTCTTCTTCCAGCATTAGTATAGAGCTTCATCACATCTGCTAGGAAAGGAACATAAACAGGAGGTGAGCTATAAATATTCCCTTCTCATCCTGCTTCCTTTGCCCATCTGCCTAAAAAGAAACAGGTAATCTACAGTGTCCAGGAAGAGGTGGGAACAAGAGGAAGGAGATTGATTCTCCGCAGAAAATTTAAAAAAAAAAAAAAAAGGAAAAAGATGAAGCAACTGCTCCTTGTTCTTTTCTGAGTCTTTCTCCCAAGCATTTCTGCTGCTGTGGAGATGCAGCAACAATGAGTCTTATAACAGGAAAAATGTGGCCTTCATGGCCTTGATAGAGCCTCTTAGGGGCCAGGGAGGGAAGAGAAGATAATGAAAGGGAAAAGGTTTAACAGACATATTAAATGCATTGGTTAAGCAGTCTCTACTGCTTTTAACAGGTGCTTCCCTAGTCACCATCCACCTCATTTCTCCCTCAGCAAAAAAAAAAACAAAATCCAAAACCGCAAACAAACAAACAAAAAAATCCAAAACCTTTTCTCAGTGTATATTCTTGCAAAGAATAAAAAAGTCTATTTTCTATAAAGAATAAAAAAGTCTATAAATAAAAAAGTCTATAAAGAATTTAAAAAGTCTATTTTCTTGCAAATGTCAACAATTTCAAGAATTACACTATTCCTACTTTACTTGAAACAGATGACAACTACAGTACAGCAGACCACCCAAGTCCTTCACCCAAACTTTGCACAGTCCTTCCTACCTCAAGCAGGCAACCCAAAGGAGAGCTGGAGCATCGCCCTTAAAGTCTGCGATGCCACATCACCATTTCACTACGAAAATATTTTTTGCTTGACTGGAGTAGGATGGTTTGAATTCCATTTCTTTAATACAGCTCTCATAGTTACTGGGGAATAAAAAAACACCTGAGAATATTAATATCCTTGCATTCTGAAGGCTTGGAAAACAGAAATTAAACAAAATACCATGATACATTTAAGCCCGTGTCAGCTTTGAAACCTGAGCGCAAGGAGCTGAAAACTGTAGAACCAGAGAGAAGGAATCGCGTGGATTCCTCTCAGCAATTCCCCCAAGGCAGCTTCTGGTGTTTGGCTTGTTGCGTGGGGTTTTGTTGTTTGTTTTTGTAGTTTTGTTCGTTTTATTTTCTTCCTCTGGCACTTACCAACCTCACGAAGCAATTCCTTTTGCCTTTGTTCCAGCCAGTTTAAAAGAAGAGCTCTTGTCCCTCTTCTCCCACCTTGCTGCCCCACTGCAGCTCACAGACGCATCCCCAGCACTTACAGCATCGAGAATGACACACTAAGCAGAGCTATGAAGTGAGGTTTCCACAAGTGCAAGGAAATTCCTTCTGCCTCGGTACAGGCTGGGGAGCAGCCAACTCGCGCTGGTTTTCCAGGGAAATAAACTCAGAAACGAGGGAACCTTGCGCTCTCAGCTCTTGAAAAGGAACAGCGAGCTCTCGCAAACTTGGGAGTCAGCGTCAGCGTACATAGAGCTTCAGAAAAGCCGTGTGCTCCAAAACAGAAAGGTACGTGGTTCTGCAAGCCACAGCAGCCCAGTACATCCCAGTACTGGAGAGTCCTACGTTTAGTTTGGGAGCTGAAGAGTATCACCCTGAAGTGCCAGGTAAGTTTTACAGATACTCTCAACATTTAGAAGTTCAGGTTCAAAGATAAAAACCACAGGTTTGCTAAACGGATGCAAACACATTTGGCTGATAAACACCAGCCAGATTTTTTTTCTGCAAGAAATACCAAAGTGCAGGAGATGCAGCTTGGCACGCTTCTTCGCTTTCTGCATTCAGTTTGCATCCGTTCAGTACCAGGTGTGATCAGCACAGTGAAAATGCCTCCTTTTGCCTCCACATCTTATCATGAAGCTCTGGAAAAAGAAAAATCTTCCATTTGATTAAGGGTGGATGCCCAACATTTTTTCCCCTGGCTATGCTGTCTGCCATAAGGATTGTCGCTGTGCAACTCTGACTTCTAAATCACTTATGTTCCCTGGCAACTTCCTGTCATATCATAGAAAAGAATCATAGAATATCTCAAGTTGGAAGGGATCCATGAGGAATGAGTCCAACTCCCTACTCCCCACAGGAATAGCTTACCTCTTAGAGAGAAAAAACCTCTTTTATCCAGTGCTGTTCTCATACTTAAGGGTCACACTGAACACTTTGCAAACAAGACAGACACACCATAGCAATGGTAGATAACCGTGGCGCCTCTGTATATCCAAATGTTGCCTTTATTAAATACATTTAAATTTCTAGGGACCCTCAGTAGCACCATACTCAGAATCTATCCGAGATGTTCTCAACACTTGCTCTTCAGAGCGCAGCAGCAGAAAACCAAAAAAATCCAGCAACAACAACAAAAAAGAATATCTTAAAGCCGTTAAAACAAACATCGTTTCATTGAGCTACCACACCACAGATCAAGGAAATTTACATGCAAACTTAATATCCCTATATGTTAATATTTAATATCCTTTAGTTAATGATGTACTGTGTGCTTGGCTATTCCGCAGGATGGTCTCCCACCTCCACGCTGAGGAGAGGGAACGAGGTGGCGCTCGCCTCCTGGGAACCATCGGTATGTGCCTCGAGAAGGCATCTCAGCAGAAGTTAAACCTGAGCGAAAGGCAGTGCTCTGCAGAGGCACATCTTTACTGACGTACTAACGAAGCGCCCTAAGAGTGTAAACATGCCGCTTTGGAACCGGCTGCTTAAGGAGCATGTTAAACACTTCGCCCAGTTTCAGCTTTCCTCAGCTCACCTCACCTGGCCTCACAGAGGGGAGGAGAGAGGAAATTGGGGCTGAGCCATCCCGTACAGTGCCCTGTAGTGTTCTGCACGTGGCTGCAGAAACACAAACTTGGCAATTGCCATCTCCCGAGCTACTCCACGCTGTCGTGTTACAGTTCTGCCCTTGCTGGGGCACGGAAGAGCCACTTGGGTCCTGCTCTGCTGGAGAAGGAAAGCGCTTCATCATCTGTGGGACTGCTCCCCTAAACACCGTGATCCCAACCTCAGCTGCAAGTGGGTCTGACTGGAACTCCAGTGCCTGCACCCATCACTTCACCATCAAGCATCTCTGGGAAGAGAAAGAGGAGAAGACTCCACGATCACAAGGTTTTTATTTAACTGACCACTGATAAAGGGAACGGCTGTAACGGCATCTCCTAGAAGCACTTGCTGGCCCAAAGCTATTCGCTTCAGCATCTCCTGCGCGGAATTACCACGCTATAAAACCGAACAACCTAATTAAACTTAAATGCATGAAAGCACGGCAGAGGCCCTAACAGCTAAACAAAGTTTCAGGAAGCTAATAACCCAAGTCAATCGTTTCATCTGACGGCCAGTGCTGTCCTCGGAGCAAGCTCGGTCACGTCCGTCCCTCCTTCAGGCTCTGAGCGCCCCAACGAAGGGCTGCTGCTCCCCACGAGGGGCCAACCCCAGAGCCTGCGGCCAGGCCCTCGTCAGCGCTAATCAACTTTGTCACTTCCTGGACCTCCCACCTCTATCATACAGAAACGAGCTGAAACTGCAGCACGCACCATGCACAAACACACCTTAGTTTACACAATGACTAATTAAATCAAGGCATCCGAGTTAAATCACTAGGTTAAAGAAACCTAGAGAAGAAAGTGACCAAAACCTTTCCCACACATTTTCAATTGTTAGCAAGTTATTCTCTACCAGTGTATGTGATGAACAAAGATTATAAGGAAGCATTACAAAAGGAGTTCCCAAACATTTGGGTCCGTTTTGGTTTGAAAATATCGTTTGCTACTAATTCTGTATGATCCAGCTGACCACGGTTGTTTTGGAAGGATTTTAATTGACTTTTTTTAGATTGTTTCAGTTACAGAATCACAGAATGTCAGGGGTTAGAAGAGACCTCAAAAGATCATCCAAGTCCAGCCCCCCTGCCAGAGCAGGATCACCTACAGTAGGTCACACAGGAACGCATCCAGGGGGGCTTTGAACGTCTCCAGAAAAGGAGACTCCACACCCTCTGGGCGCCTTGTTCCACTGCTCTGTCACTCTCCCAGTGAAAAAGTTTTTTCTAATGTTTTTGTGGAATCTCCTGTGCTGCACTCCCTCCTGAGGCCCCAAGTACTTGCCTCTTTTTTTTTTTTTCTTTCCAAAAATCCAGAATATACCATTTACTAAACTTTTTTTCCCCCACAGAAACTGTTACAGCTTCACTCACAGAATAAGACACAAGGAAGATCCAACACAAAACAAAGCAGTTTTCAATTGCCAGTCCTGAAAAGTCAATTTGAACTACTTGCCCAATTACAGTCTGTAAATTACACATCAGAGATGTGCGCTACAAAGCCTTTTGCAGTTCACACTCTTTTCCAGTACAAACACTGAGGTTTAGTTCTTATTAAGAGACTGAGAAGCCTTGGAAACAAACCACAAGCAAAGTGACTGCTTTTCTAGTCGTTAAGACCATTTAAGAATCAACAGCCCTGGGAAAAGAGATTATCCTGGGAGAAGGGGATTTGGAAGGGAAAGTAATAGGAAATCTTTGGCTAGGTCATTTCCTTAAGGCTTTTCCAAATCAATTAAATTGGGTTTAATATATTGTGATATTTGGTCAGTGGCCTAGAAGGCAATTTACAATTTGGCTCTGACCCACGCAAACCGTCAGAGACACCTTCGCAGTTTGTATTTTCATTCACAGTCTCAGCTAGTTAATGAAAATCGAATCATTCTTCTCAGGAAAATTAAATATACACGCGAAACAGGGCAAAAATAGCCTAAGAACTATGAAGGGACAAGGCATCAAGGTAAGGATTTCAAAACATACGCTTTCAGTCGAGGAAGGAGGTTGGCTCCTGTAGAATAGGATACTCTCCGCACTTTCTTTCCAAGAACCTTTTTAATGCTTTTTCACTGCAGTAAACATGCCTGGGAACCAGGGCTTTTCCTTCCGTCCAATACTACTGATGGCTTCAAGTTCTTTCAGCCTTGAATAGCAGGTTTCTTCTTCTCCGCGGAGACCACCTGAAGAGGCCAGAGAGCCCTTGTCTGCCACCGCAGAACTGTACTCCCTCACGCACATGCTGCAGCCTGTGCTGACACAAGTTGGGTAAAAACCCTTCCGTTTCCTTCCGACAACTTCCCCCCTGCCTCGGTGTCAGACAGCGAGCAAAGAGCCAAAAACCTTCCCCCTACAACCACGCAGGCTGTTACAGGACAGCCACGGCACTGGAGACAAGTTCCCCTTCCACTCGGTCGTGCCATCTGCGTTACAGGGACTTCACACGTCCAAGCGAGAACAGACTAAACATGCCAGGAGATTTATCAAGACCTTCACCAGGACCAGCCAGGCCACTTGGGTCCTTCTTTACTGTGAAAAGCTCAAGCCCTACACAGGAAGGCCTCCTCCCAGCTTCTTAAAGCAGGCTGGCATTTCCATTGAAGTCTTGCCAGTGTCCTATTGTAGCTGTACTGAGCAAACAAACGACAGAGGGAGCAGGTTTCCACATCTGATGTAGTGGTAGGACTCTGCCTTGTTTTCAAAGCTTGTGAATTCTGCTGGGGTCACAGCTCCGAGTCTTGTACTTGTGCTGAGGCACAGCTTGCAATCATCTCCAACACACGCATCGACAAACTCAGAAGATCCAGATGTAAAGGAAAAGTGATTTAGGGTGAGGGCTCCATCGCAATCAGCTTCCTTCATCCCTGCCTGCTCTTCTTCCTTCACCGATGGGTGAAATGGATCATGAAGGGCCTGGAGAACAGACCTTATGAGGAGCGATTGAGGGAGCTGGGTCTGTTCAGTTTGACCAAGAGGAGGCTGAGGGGGGATCTCATCATGCTCTACAGTTACTTGAAAGGACATTGTAGAGAGGTTGGTGCTGGTCTCTTCTCACAGGTCATTCGGGACAGAACCAGGGGGAATGGTTGCAAGTTGCAACAGGGCAGGTTTAGGCTGGACATTAGGAAGAAATTCTTCACAGAAAGAGTGGTCAGACCCTGGAACAGACTGCCCAGGGAGGGGGTTGAGTCGCCATCCCTGGATGTGTTCAAGTGTCGCTCAGATGTGGTGTTGGGTGATATGTTTAGGGGTGAACTTGTAGTGTAGGGTCAGTGGTTGGACTCGATGATCCCAAGGGTCTTTTCCAACCTGAATTGTTCTATGATTCTATAACAACTTGCAAGTGAACCACACTTGGCTGTCACAGCTGCTAGCCATGATTATTTGCAATTGTATCTGCTAAAACCTTGCATGTTCAGAAATATTCTCATAAGACATTGAAAGCAGATTCTTCTCTCCATGGTATGTTTATTGTTCTTCTTTTTAGTATAGGCAAGGCTTATTACTAAAACAAGAGAGAAAGCAGCAAGGCATTACTAGTTAAGAGTTCAGGGTCAAGGCCCAGACACTTCTGACCAAATTTATACTTGTGGAGACCAAGTCACCTGGTAACATTCTCAAATCGATCCAGATAGTTTCAGCTTTCTCCGCATAGCAGTGAAAACACATTAGCCACTGAGAAAGCATTAAAAAGAAGTACTAAAATAGCTGGCTGTAAGCAGGGCAAGTGGCTGTCCAGCTGAGTACTAGGCAACTCCATAAAAGAGCTCCAAGTGCAAAAAATAAAATCAGTGAGAAGGCAGACTGCCATTTTAGACACACAAGCTAGTAATATTTAAATCAAGCCTAGATTAAATATCAGAGATCCCTGATTTCTGAGGGAAAACAGTCATGATGGAATGCAAAAGCATGCACAAAGCATGGCTTGAAAACCAGCAGCTAGCAAAGCCAGTAACACGGCTTATTGACCTTGCTACAGCGGAAAGATGGATTTAAATTTACAGCATTTAATTTCATGCCTTAGACACCATGACCCTTTGGATTACCAAAACCTCCATGCTCCAGACCACTGCAAAATTCAGAAGCATCACCTCCAAGACCACTGAAAAGCCACCGCCTTCTTGGTTTGGGGGGATGGTAGGGAAACCCATTCACAAGTTTGTAGGAATAGACGCGGCAGCTGAGGGGTTGTACTCTGAGAGAGGGAGTTTGCCCACACACATTTATTATTCTTAGCTCATTTGAAACTTCTGTTTTGGAATTCTGCATCTTCCAGGCAGAAAGCCTTGCCTAAGGACAGTTAAATACCTGATTTCACCAAAGAATCAAGATTTCTAGGAAAGCACCCCTGTACAAATCACTCCTTTTACTAAAGGGCCGGATCCTTATGTAACTTCCCCAGACAGGGGCAGCTCCTGTGATGTTTAAACTCCCTGAATCACCCCCTTGCCCCCTGAAATCACAGCGGGAAGCACAATCCCTGTCCTGGCTGGCTGCAAGCCATGAGCGTGTGAAGCCAACTCAGCTTCACGCCGCCGTGCTGTCACTTCACCGATCCGCGCCACAGATGTCATCGGCCTCGTGGTCCCCTTTGGCGCAGACCAGGGAGATGGTACAAGCCGTGGGAGCCCCTGTGGACGTTTCTTTCACAGCCACCTCCATGCTGCCAAGTCACAAACAAGCTTTGCAGAGGTCCAGTACTGGATCCTTTTGGGTACTGGGAGGTGCACAGCGAGGTGCTGCACAACTGCCCTACTAACCCCCCGTTTAAAGCAACTCAATGGAAGAATCGACGCCTCTGACGCCTGCTGGTTTAGGCAGTGGCTTATTTTGGGGTACAAAAAACAAGCGCTCGTGGACTTTGTATTTTTTATACAAAGCGAGGAAGGCAGAAAGAAAGAAAGCCTGCATAGCCCCAGACAGATTTCATTAAGCTTTCCCAAACTATTTTCAGCCCAGCAAGAGGCTTAAAATGCGCATTCTGATCTGGCTACAATGAACTCACGCAAGTGTCAGGCGCACCTTAGCGGGGTGACATGAAGTCCCTTTGATGCTCCCAAATCTTCCTAGAACTGTATTTAAA
>NW_009728228.1:0-35467 GCF_000703405.1 Apaloderma vittatum | reverse complement strand
CTTTCCCTGCTTCCCTCCTCCCCCCACAAGCCAGGATTTCTTTGATTCTCAATGTAATTAGGAGATAATTTTAACTCTGTCACTAGATTGATTGCACTGGTGCTTAACTGTGCTATTAAGCAAATCATTAGCTGACATGTGGTATCTTTTCCAACTGAAAGTGCAATGCTCAATTTTACAGGAGGGGGATGATGCCAGAGAAACAACCGCCGCTGATCCTTAGATTGCATGAGCATACGGCTACAGCTGCTGAAGCACTGCTTGGGGAACCATACACGCTTTGTCATTAACAACAGAGGCAAGACAAGCAGCTGCAACTTCAGTCCGACCTGCTTGGCATCCTGCCCCCAAGGTCACCTGTGAAGGACAAGAGGACAGCTGGACATTGGAGCCACCACTTCACCTTCGCTACCGTGCATACAAGTTTCAACAGTGAGTAGAAGACCATTAATTTTCTATACTGGAGCACTGATCGTGCAAAGACCCTTCCTACATAGTTTTTACCACTCTGACAAAAACCCGCAACATGTTCCACCAAAAGGTATTAGAGCCCCATCAGATCCAACTTGGAAATGCTGTTCTCCGTGTTTACCACATTAGAAGAAAATGGAACAGGTTCAGTCATTCGCTGCTACCTGAGAAAGGCTCCCGTGCCTCACGTCTGCTTGCAGTCAGATTAATCCAGACGAACATGAAGTTAGACAGTGTATAGCGAGAAGCTTATTTCAAAACCCACACGACAGCTAAGTGCTGTGAAGAGTGTTCTTCTACCTATTCCACCTGGTGATTTGTTTAAGGATCCCCAATTAAGTAGCTAAGTAAACAGTAAGAAATCATTTAACAAGCTATTGTGCCCAAATTGATTGTCAGAGCATCAAGGAGTCATAAACAGGCAAGTTTAAAACAGCTGTTTTCTCCTCCTAGGAAACCTCACGGCCAATGTACAGGTTTACACAAAGGAATCCTTTTGCAAGCCTGTGACACCAAGGCCATCTGCAGCAGCAGCCCCAGCCACTGGTTTTGCCAACTACCTGCTCAGCAGCTGCTTCAGCAACTCATTCCCTCCACACCTCGTCTCAACACCACCAAGTCTTTCTTTGGAGTGATAATGAAAAGCAGTCACAAAGTTCAGATCCTGGTTTATAACCACAACACCGGGTATTTCGCAGTCCAGCCCATGACCAAAAAGCACCCAAAGGATACAGTCTTATTTCTAAGAGGAGTGTGGCCAGCATATCAAGAGAGGGGATTCTCCCCGTCGACTCTGCTCTTGTGAGACCAAACCTCAAACACCGCATCCAGATCTGGTGTCCCCACTGAAAGCGGGACATGGAGCTGTTGGAACGAGTCCAGAGGAGGCCACAAAGCTGACCCAGGGGCTGGAGCAGCTCTGCTACGAGGACAGGCTGAGGGAGCTGGGGTTGTGCAGCTGGGGAAGAGAAGACTCCAGGGGGACCTTATCACTGCTGCAGTGCCTGAAGGGACCTACGGGGAGGGACATGTCCAACAATAGGACAAGGGGAAATGGATTTAAATTGAAGGAGAATAGGTTTAGATTGGATCAGAGGAAGAAATTCTTCAGTACGAGGGTGGCAGGACTCTGAAACAGATTTCCCAGAGATACTGTGGCTGCCCCCTCCCTGGAGGTGTTCACGGCCAAGTTGGACAGAGCCTTGAGCAACCCGGTCTAGTTAACGGCATATCCCTGCCCACGGCAGGGAGGTTGGATTAGATGATCTCTAAGATACCTTCCAACTTAAAACATTCTGTGATTCCATGATTCTGAGCTGTATCTCCTTCCAACCAGATCCAATTTGCTCAGCTGAGCTTCCTCAAACCTCATATCAACTTCGTTCTACGTAAAATCCCACCTAGTTATTTGGCTTGATGCTTTGCAACCCAAGTCTAACGCTATACTGAAAGAGCAAGTCTCCGTTTCAAGGATGAGCCTACGAAGTTCTTGGCTGACAGTGGAAACCAAAGCTACGCAAACACACACCTGCACAGCGCCTGTACAGCAGCAGGGCTGAGCAGCCTTCTGTCTTCACCAACTGTCAGAGCGATGTGAAGTTTCTTTTTAACAGCAGATCCTGTGAAGAGCTGGAAACATCAGCTCACTCCAGGAGAGAGCTGTCCCTGCTTTGCCTTCTGCAGCGTAACTGGCTTTGTCTGGTCCTCAGAAATGCTACGAAAAAACGAAGAGCTTGCTTTGCAGTGAAGGTTCAGACAGTAATGGAGGCTTTAAACTAGCGTCAGTGCTTGCTCTTTGCAGAAGGCACATTTCACAACAGCCGTTTGGGTGACTGGCACCTTGCCTGTACCTCTCCTATGTGCTACCGTACCTGGGAACAAGAGGAGCTTGATGCAGAGACCAAGCAAAGACACTCCATATCCCTCAAAAGGAGTCTCATACAAGAGAAATCATTGAAATATTAACACAGTGAGTGCTTCTTACACTATTTCACCCGGTTGCAAGGGAAAAACCCTCCACAGCCTCTTGCAAGCCAATCCTGGGAACCCTCTTTCCCCCACGTTTGCCGCAAAAGCAGAATTTACAGACCCAGGCCATGGAGCAGCAGCTCACCTGGCACAGCTGGAGAACCAAAGCAAATTCCAGATGGGCTTTTAAAGGTCTCCTCTACTGACCTGACCTTAAAATACACTGCAGACCATCAAGCGTTTTGCTGATCATTACAGCAGCTATTCGCCTTTATGTGTCAGCCGAGTACAGTTACCAGCGCATCACCGGGCAGGGGATTAGAGCGTCTCCATGGAAGTCACCGTGGCTGTCTTCAAAGTGACCCTCGCAGCCAGGGAACAAACTGCATGAGTCGAAAAGAGTACGTAAAGTCAGCTGGCTTATTTTAAAACCATTGCTGACAGCACGTAAGATTTGTGTAGTTCTGACAACATTTTTGCGAGAGAGCAGTCGGAAGCGATCCGAGCATCTGCCACCGTCATTTCTGCAGCCATCACCCGGTAGCAGATTTAATGGCTATCAACAAGAACAAGACAAACAGTAAATTCATGAGCTTTCAAAGACAATACTATTAGAGCAGCTCATGGATGTCCACACCACTAAAACTCGATTTGGTAGAACCCCCTCCAAGCTGAAAGAGCAGAGATTTTTTTTCTTCAATTATTAATTATGGAAGAAAACTTAGGGAATTAGAAACATTAATACACCAAAACAAACAAACAAAAAATTCCAAAAGGTGAGAGGACTATCTTACTATAAGTTTATTTTTCCGAACCAGTGCATTTGTACCCCTGACTTTTTTTTCCCCATTCAGTTTACTGCATGCAGCAAGCAACCAAGTCACGCACACAAGGATTTATTCATGACATCTTTTCAGAGCAAACTTAAAATACAAGAAGTGATCCATGGCTGGGCTATGCCACACATTAGGCAACCTCATATATTACATTTGCAGCTGTTTCATCAGCTGTCACCAGTCATCTAGCACTTCTCATCCACAACACACGCGGCCCTCGACCCGTTAACCAGCTTCCCCCACCCACGCTTCTGACCTCAACATCTTCAAAACGCCGTTTGTGACACCATACGCTAATTAACAGATGCACTTCACGCACCCCTCATGTACAGACAGAGAGAAATAAAAAAGCTGAAGCTTTCTCTTTATAACTGTGTCTACTGGTCAAGAGTTACAGGGTTCACGGCAAGGTGAAAACCTGTGTGGTTTTGTCGAAGACTACCAGTTTTGGCTACGAATTTGAGTGGAACATGCCTCCGCTAGTCACCCGCTTACTGAATTGTATTTAAGTGCTCAAATCAGGCTGCAGATAGAAAACAAACTCTGCTCCTGGAAGACGACAGAAAATGAAGTGGTGCTGTTTATATGTCAAAACACAAAGTTGCTTTGAAGCAAAAGGTTCAGGTACTTCATTTTTGAGGGAATTTGGGGGTTTGAGCTTTTTTTTTTTTAAGCTGTTGGGAGAACAATTGAGCAGAAACCATCAGAAACGGTGGCTCAGCTGCAGTTCTACGGGACCAAGTTTGTGGTGGTGAAGCACATGGAAGGAAGCAGATCCAGAGCGCCAGACGCAGTAGCATGAGGTATGAGGGGCAAGGACCAAAACCAAACTCAAAACAGAATCAGTTACTAAAGGTCAGACACAAACCCCATTATCACACACAGCCTGGTGCTCTCGGCAAGCTTCCGCGATGTCACAGAATCACAGAATTGCTGAGGCTGAAAAAGACTTCTAAGATCATCAAGTCCAGCTCATGACCTAACACCACCACACGGGCCAGACCAGGGCACCCAGTGCCACATCCAGCCTCTCCTTAAACCCCCCCAGGGACAGTGACTCCCTCCCTTGCCTGGGCAGAGCACCCCAATATCTGACCACCCTCTCCATGAGGAAGGGCTGCCTGAGACCCAACCCAAACGTCCCCTGATGCAGTTTCAGGCCGGGCCCTCTTGTCCTGTCACTGGGTGGCCGGGAGAAGAGCCCGACCGAAGACCCCTCCCCCCCCCCCGACTGCCCCCTCCCTGCAGGCAGTTGTAGAGAGTGATGAGGTGCCCTGAGTCTCCTCTTCTCCAGGCTAAACACGCCCAGCTCCCTCAGCCTCTCCTCACAGCACCTTCCCTCCAGTCTCTTCCCCAGCCTCGTTGCTCTTCAGGTGTCCTCTCCTCCTGTCATCCAACTGCTCATTGCTGTTCATTAGAATCCAGGGAAACACAACCGTTTCCTTTGGGCAGCAAGGATAAGAAAAATATTTTGCTGAACTGTGCAACATTCATTAGCTTCTCAGCTCACAGACTTGAGAAAAGTTATTACTGACTCATACAAGGATATCCAATTTAACACAGTTAAAATGTTTCTGGCAGAGAAACAAGAAAAAAAAATTTGAAGTGTTTCGATGCTTGGCAAAATCTGCTACAATAGTCGATAAAGTACTTTCTAAGCAACTTTATCTCCGAGATCACCGTTTTGTGACGCACATCAACAGTTCGTTCAATCACAAAACTATTTTCAGAGACTTGCCAAAAATGGAGACAGGATAGAACAGCCACCACAGAACAGTTCCAAAACACAGGCACACACGTGTGAGTGCACACACTCACGCTCTTTATCCTCCTGCATAAGGAGCGACTCAAGTGTGATCTCTGAATTGAAAACAATTTTTTTTCCTACGTTAAGTAACTAACGAGTGTAAATGAGCTGTGTCATTTCTGACTGTCTAACCCTTTGTTTGCACAGCACTTAAACTACTCGTTAGGTTCTTTCAAACGGAAGATCTCACACAGGAGAGAAGCAATTCAGGTAAAAAGCAAGTGATTTATCTATATACCTGCACATCGAAAGTGTTCTTCCTCCAGTCAATAAACTTTATTCCTCCTTCAGAAGGATTTGATGCAGACATGAAACGCAAATAGATCATCCTACTCAAAGGGGAAAGCACACGGGTCAAAATACACGACTCGGCTCCAAATCACCATTTTTATGTTTGTCTTGCTCCCTGTAAAATAAACATCCATTTTACACTAAGAGTGAATTCTCAGTGCTATCAGCTCTTGCCTTATTCCCCCAAACTCCTCATTCTACCACCCGCTGTACAAGCGTGCACTGACAGGACATCACTGGTATTAAGCTAAACCCTCCAGTACTCACGTGCTCTGTTCCGCATCGTTCAATCTCTATACGTGACATTCCTTGGGCAGAGCACAGCCCCTCAGGCTGCGGCACAGGGCACACGCATCCAAAGGGACGATGGCCATTGCTGTGCTAAGCAGAACGGACCGCAGGGACAAACTTCTTAACAACGGTTCTGTTGCCAAAAAGCATGGTATCTAACTCCTGCTATTAGATAGCTTTAGAGTAGCAAAGAGTAGATGAGTCATCAGGATGAAATTAAAAGGAATTGGTTTATTAATATCACCAGTTTAAATAAAAAAGCGGAAGACAACTTCTAATCCTCAAATAAGTTCTTCTCGGTCCACTTTCCCTTCGATGCATGCTGTCATTTTGATGCATCAGTGGATGGCAGGTGAATGCAATCCTACACTCGCTGTCTTCAAGAAGTTATCTTCCAAATCTGTCTGGGAATCGTTTAAATATTACGCAGGCTGAAGGAAGAATAAATCAAACCTAGCTATTGAAAACAGAGGTCAGTCATCTTGCAAAACAAGAACAGAGACGGTAGGCTATGAATAATGCAAAAGAGGTGACACACTAAATATTCCGTTCGGTCTATTACCTGCAGCCTGAACTGGGTAGAAAAAAGTTGATTAAATCGGAGAGCAAAAGCTGCTCAAGCCAATTACTGAGTAAATATTTTAAAGCAATTTTTCTGTTAAATGTTTAGAATTCATCTGCTAGCTTGCATTTCACCCAAGGACGTCAGGGGAGGGCAGCCGGCTATAAAAGCCCGTGCTTGCAGCAGAGAAAGGCTAAAGCTAACAGGATGTTTTCAGCAAAGGCTTCTAGAAGAACGTGTGCCCTTTCAGAGGCTGTAGCCCGAGAGGGTGCAGGGGGCGAGGGATGCGCGTTCACAGCATACGCCGGCAGGCTGCCCGTCTCGCTTCTAACACTTGCTGCGAGGCTACGGATTTCAGGAAAAGCCAAAGCACCTGGCCCCAAAAGAAAAAGCAAAAGCTTGCGTTTTCTCAGTAGCTGAACGCTGGTGCTGCCAAAAACAGGGCGAACGCCGGGATGCATTTTGGTGCTGTGTGCTTACAGCCCCCTCTGCCCGAAACCAGAGCTACAAGGGACGTGTCCTGAGAACAGACGGGAATTTTCTACTCGCTTCCCCTGGTGAGTTTGCTGAGACCAGAACCCTCCCCAGCAGTTACCACCCTTGCACCTAAGCTTTCAGCTGCTGTGTCATTTCACCCATGCAGGCTTGCAAAAACCTAGTTAAAATTGGTATGTCACTTAGGCAGTTCAGCTCTTACACGTAGCTTCAGACATCTGTTGGGGAGAAAACCTCAAATTAATAATTCTCCTTTCGAAGGTACAATTTCAGGCACTGCTCTGGGAAAGCATCCTCCTCCCGTCCCCACCTCGTTTTAGCCGTTGAATGAAATCAGAGCCCAGAAAACAGATAGCACAGACCATTTAACCTGCATTTGGCCACCTCATTTAACCTCATCACTGCACCATCCAGCCGTTACAGGAAGCATAAGGGGTACCACAACGGAGCTGCCACCTGATAACGCCAAGGTAAATCACTCAAACCAGTCAGGATCTATGTTATTTCCAGGCAATTGGTTTCAGAGAGAAGGATTTGGCAACACCGTTAGCCGAGCAACTCAAAATTCTGCAAAAACAATAGTTTAAATGGCAATTAAGAGTGAGGGAAGTATTTCTCAGCGCTAACGGGAAAAAAAGAGCAGAACTTGTGCAAAGACAGAAGCTAAGCCTGGATCAGCCTCAGCCCTGCCAGCGTCTCCAGGACGCAAGTACAGTACAATCAAGACTTGAGGGATTTTTCCTGAACAGCCCGTATATCGATGCTTAGGTCATCAAAGTTCTAGCTGGAGTTCTTGAAGTTTGAACACTCAAGAGCAGAAGGGTTGGTTACATCCACTTACAACTCTGGAAAAAGTAAACACTAGTGGATTTAACCAAGCCTGGCAAAACTCGCTCTTTGTGGTTGGTTTAGTGATACTGCAACACAAAAATTAGTTGTGGGATATATGACCTCAAAACCAAGCAATTTCAAGAATCTGTAGCTTCAATAAGTCAAGTAATCAAGCGGGAAAACTCATTTAAAATAGTTAACCCTAAATCCATTCGCCATTTCTACTCTATTTTTCTGAAATGCCACTCACGAGCACTGACATGAGGTTCACCTACACTCAGGTGCATCTATCAGACCCTGTGACCATTGTTCCAAGTTCAATCTCATGCTTATTATCTCTGAAAAGACACATCATGTAACCAGCTAAGTACTTCATATACTTTTGCATCCATTTAAACCAAAAGAGATCTACTAAGATTTTTCGACAACTTAATTCAAACTGAACTTCAAACATCCAAGTCAAACGTAGCTACCTTAAGGGTACTGGATAGATCAATACTCTAAACACACATTATTCACAGAATTAAGAAATGCGAAGCTACTGCTAACTGTAATAACAAATAAACATCGAAACTGAGCGTGTGCAGGCTAAAAAATTTCACAACCAGGCACTTTTGAACCTTCCAGAAGAGACGTGGGAAGTCTGAGGTCTGATTTCCATGAAAGTTGAAAAGGCAGAAAAATAAACATAAGTAAATCTATTTGCCTTTTAGATGCCTAAACATATAAAATGCTAGCCCAATACGCTCCCTGAGTGCTTATTAAGTTTTATGTTCACACATCAGAGAGAAAGGAGAAGGAAAAAAAAAAAAAAGCACTAAAGATTCAGGAAAGCTTTCTTGCACATACACCTAAAACAACCCAATGGAATATCTGTATTTCCTGCTGCCAAGTATGGAAAATATATATATCATAGTCTATCCATTCTGACTTCCAAGGGTCAAAAAGTGATTTTAACGCTGAGATATAATCGCTTCTTCCAGCCTGAACTTTAAAAGCAGCCCTCCTTTAAAACAGTAACAGTTTGAGAACGTGGCAATTAAAATAGACTTCAGCATACTTTAGGCTATTTACGTTTATTTTCCACCAAGAAGTAAGTCTGATAAAGTTAACATGCTCAAAAATAGATCTTTGGGCAGCCTTATCACAAAATATTTAAAGGTTAAGACCTGATTTTGACAGCAGTATGTTGATTTGGCTTTACCTGCCTTGTGAGCTAAAAGCAGAGCAGTAATTTCCCAAAACTAAAGAAAGAAAAAAAGACAGATTCACTCTTGCAGAGGAAGTCTCTTGCAAGTGAGGGAAAAAAAAAAACAAAAAAAAACCCCCAGTCATTGTGCATATAATTCCACAGAAATCATGTCTTTCTATTTGGTACCGTCACAAATTTTAATAAATAAGCTGACATCTTGCAGTAGACTCATCATCCCATGTATCCCACACTTCAGACAGCAACTTCGAATTTAACCCATCTGCAAATGGGCTGCAGAATCTGCCAGCGATGATGCTACGAAAATTATTTAGAGGGTAGTGATATTATTATCATTATTAATGACGCTAATTGCACAGGCATTAAGCATGCTCTCCCCGCCAGCCAGCACACTCACGCTTTGCTCGGAGCGAGTTCCGTATGCCCCGTACCTTCTCCTTTTGGTTCCTTTCAGCAGCACTTGAGAGTTATAAATAAATAAAGAGCAGGGAATCCCAGCCACGCTTCGGGCTCCATGACTGCCTTTTCTGCCAGCGAGGCTGATCACCGGAACGAACACGTTTTGTGACTCAAGGCTACCTGCCCTACCAGTACACGAAGCGGGAGAAGCCCCATAGGAAGATGCTTCATGTCAGCGTTAGGAGGTTCTTTCTCGGGGGAACGACTTAGATTTCGTTCACACCGAGTCACTCGTCACCGGTTTTATTTTGTGGAGGACGAGCCGCGCACGTCCAAAGCAGAGGCTGCGCCCTGAGGACATCTTGACCGAAATTCTCGGGAGGAGTCTCTGCCCGGGGTAGCAGCGTCGAGGGCAGCACGAGGAGCCTGCGCTTCTGTGCTGCCAGCCGGCTCCGCAGCCCTGCTCACCCAAAACGCTGACCCATGGGGTTAAGGCTACTCAAATAACCCCTTGTCCTCCCAGCTTGGCACTGAACTCACAAATCCATTACGGTAGTTTCTGATCCTGTCGAGGAGACACCACTTCAAAAGCACTGCTGTAGTTACAGTGGTCAGCACACAAAGGTCTTGGCGAGTGGGCTGAGAAACACAAGGCTTTACATTTTGTAGGGGGTTGGGGTTTTTTTTGAAATATTAGTTACCTAATAGCAATCCTGGATTTTATATTTTTTCATCTCAACATAGAATAACCTCAGGAGACAGAGAGATTCCTAAATGGACTCGGTTCATAAACAGCGGCGACACTGCTCACTCGAGTTTGTGGCAAGAATAGCAATGAGCCCAGGAACAAGGACACATATTCTGGCCCACACTGGTCCCAGATTAAAAAATATGGCCACAGGGTAGCTCCGTCATTTGGAGACCCACAAAACTTTCCCAACGCTGCTGACGGGAGGCAGTTACGCCTCTTGCGCGACAAGGCTTTACACATCTCCCAAACGTTAGAGTCCAAAACCTCAGGCTTGCAACACCACCAGAGAATCACGGAGCCAACAGGAAATCCAGGGAATCAACGCGTCATCTCCCTCTCGGGGCTGCATTTGAAACAACACGGAGCTTTGGCCCCAGCGTTCCCGCTGCATCCCTACCCAAGGCGAGCAGGAAGCGAGGACAACGCATTCCCCAGGGCCTGTGAGCACGCATCGGCCAGCTCGCCACGCTCTTAAGCGCCCACACAGCATCTTGCCTTCAAGAAAGCTTTAGGGAAGACGTTTCCCTGGACCACTTGATGCTCAGTTGATTACGTGAATCCTGAGTGTCATTATAATAAAATAAATATACCTTCATTTACTATTCGGGTGGAGCCTCGTGACCACCAGAGTCTGATCTGTTGCATTACCTTAATTAAGGAGATCCCAGGCTGTGCTGCTCCTGAAGGGGGCTGCCTTCCTGATGCTTTCATTCCTCTTGTTTACTCAAGCTCAACCAGGTTTTCTTTCTGTAGGGCCAGTTTTTGGCTGGGTAAAGCAAATCAATACAACTCGCCACCCAGCCATGCGGTCGCTCTTCTCCCCGCTTGGGGCATTTGCAACTGGAAGATGAGAAACACCCCATCATCCCTGCTCGCACCTGGGGCTGACGTTTTCTTTCTAAACAGAAATTAAGGCTAACGTTAGCGGGAGCTTCAACCTCACTAAGCAATGTACTATTTGCTGGCAGGTCTTTGCGTTCATTCTCGGTCCCCACTGAAAAACCATGTGAGCATGGCCAAAAAGGGCAGCTGAAGCTTTGATAGCTTCAGTTGAATAATGCCGAGAAAAATTAAAGCCTCAAATACTGCATTAAGAAGTATCCTGTTCTCCATGAAGGGAGGACACGAGTTCCTTAGAGAGATTTTTCTAGCCTTGCCTCCATAAAGGAAAAGTGGGAACTTTTAGCCCCCACAGTGACATTGCCACATGGCTGGGTCAAACTTTTGTTTTCGCATCACTTAGAGAATTAATGAACTCACCGCATTAATGAACTATAAACATTCATTTTCAATAAAAGCTCCACTATTAATTGGGGGAGGTTAAACCCACTTTGGTGCCCAGGCAATACATCAGTACTCCAAGACGTGCACAGAAAATCTCATTTGTTGCCATCAAGTCCAACATCACCTTGTAATAATCCCAAGCTTGCAGCCAAATTCACCTTTCTTCAGAAACCTGCACACATTTTCTGTGACTGTCGAGCTTCAATTTTAGCTTTGGCAGAAGGCAGCTTGTCAGCGCTGCAGTCATCTAATCAGAATGAAATCCATATTAAGCAGCCCCTTGAGCTTGCTTCCCCCTCCAAGTTCAGGGTTACAATTACCCAAAATTAGCTCCACAACCTTCCCCTCTTCCCCCAAGTCCAATTTCCCACTGTTCAGAGGGCACAGAAAATGCAAAGCACCTCTCTTTCAGAGGAAACCAAAGTACCGTTATTTGAAAGAGCTACTGAATTTTCATTGAAAAGATCAGTCCCATTTCAGCTGTCTCCTGAGGCTCATCTCACCCTCGGCTAACATCGGAGTTATGTGCTTTAGAATAGCTAGAAAAGGCAGGAAGTCTTCATGTCCAAATGCTGGGAGTCCGCGCTCCAGGAAAAGAATAAAATAAGATTTGACAGACTGTTTACATCTGCTGGCAGCCATAGCTCATTCCTTATGTCTGCTCATTTCTGTCTGCAGGTGTGCATTAAGATACCGGCTTCCCAAAAACCCCAGAGGAAAACGCAGTTATAAAAGATAGCCAGCACCTAAGCACCGACGCGCAGAGAGTCAAGTAATTTCACTGTGCCTCTGTTTTTCATGTCAGCTAGCTCGCTTAACCAGCCCTTCACGCTGTCCAACTTACCCAGGGGTTTTTACTTGGGAGAAGAGAGCATGCCACATGCCCCCAGGCAGCTAGAGGAGTGATGGTTTAAGGTCTCAAATTCCCTCTGTGCTTAAAACAAACGAAGAATGCTTTCGGTACACCTCCAAGCAGCTGTCCTGCAGGATAAGCCAAGGGCAGGTTTCTTCTGCCTCATTTCCTCTTTCAGGTCACAAGCCGAGAAGCCCCACAGAAGCCAAACAAGTTAAGAAACGTTGATAAACTGCCACCTGAAACATCAAAGCAAATAAACACAAAGCTCTGGCTAGCAGCCTTGCCTCCAGTGCAAGACCCACCGAAACCCTTCAAAGCTTTTTGTTAAGTGACCCTTCAAGAACAACCAAGTCCAGCCATTATTACACTGCGCACCCCAGTAAGGCCACAGCTCGGCTTTGGGATCCTCTGGCTGAGAGCAGATCTTCTCTCCCTTGCCATCATTTGGTACATTTGACAGATTTTTGCCGAGTAAAATCTGAGAAGAGTAGGACACTCGATCACGTAGAATGCCAACACAAACCTCACTCAGCCAATTAAATAGGGCAGAAGCAAGAAAAAAGTCTGTTTTTGTAAAAGTAGAGAATCCATTTGTTTCAAAAGGAACCTGCTGAAGACAAATAATGTTTCCTCTAGTAAGGGAAATGGTTAGCGCAGCTTGTATATAGGCCATACAACAAATTATCCAACTCGTGTACCTGCTAGCCCTCTGCTCAGCTTCAGTACCATACTCGTTCTCGGTACCTGCTGGAGGCAGAAGGCAGAGTACAGCAACTTTTAGCAAAATATAAAAGTATCGGTTCAGCCAGCATGGACTGAAGCACACCTTTCCGGTGCAGTGTGGACAAAAAATTCGAGTTAAAGTTACAGTCCTATGGGGAAAAGAGCAGAAAAATCCTTCTCCCTCCTCACTCGCCTGATCCCACGCCAGCACTTGTAAGCACCGTGGATTTTTGGGATGTGGTTTTGGCAGCATTATTTTTCAGAAGTTAGCGCCTTGCTTGGAAAAGGAAAAAAAAAATTTAAAAAAAAAAAAAAAATCAATCTCATGGAAGTCCTTGACAGGATTTTTGTTAGATTTCTAGCTGTAGAGAACTGAAGTTCAAAACTGGTGACAGGTTTCCCCTCACTAACTAACCCAGAACCAATACCACGCCGTTGCTTTCCTTCTACCGCCAAATTTCAGAAGCTTTGGAAACACACACATCCCCCAATCTTCTCTTTCACTTTTGAGATGCTCAACCTACGCCCCTCATCACCAACAGCCGATCCTGTGCTTGGCAGCCGAGGCACGGAAAGCCCAGCTCCAGGATGGATCTCCCGCCCAGGAGCGTCGCTTCGCCTGGCCGCAGGAATTCCCCTCTTCCTTGGGAAGAAAAGCAAACTTCTCGTGTCCCAGGTGATCGTTCCTTCGTGGTTTCCACTTCTGAGCCCTGAGAAGATGCTCAGGAGACGGCCCGTGCTGCAGCCACCATGCTCGATATCTCACAGCTCAGGGGACTAGTTCCAGCCGTACGTACAGGGCAGCCTGCCTATCGCCTCGGGTTTGAGGAAAAAGCAGGACGGTCGTGGAAAAAGAAATATGCAGAAATATTCTCACCAGCAGGGATTTTACCGATTAACCTGCATGTCACGTCCAAGAACATTTGGCCACAGTGGATGGAAACATGTAGAACATTTCAGAGAAACTAATATTCTCAAGTGTACGGCCATTAACAAATTCTTACTGCAAATCCCCATATGCACGCCTAAAATTCCATCATAAGCTTTTCAAACATGGTCTATCAAAAAAAAAACACAATTAGAAGCTTCCCTACACATGTTGAGTATTTCTTTCATTAAAAAAATCAATGTTCTTAGTTTTATTTAAAGGGCTGACAGCATATAAAACTTAGTGTTCTCGTACCGAACTCGTTCTCAACCAGACAGAAACAGATTTATCTTTTTTATTGGTACACCAATGCCTTCACCAAAGCTGGTGCAAAACCACACAGGAACCGATGGTTTACACAGGAATCACTGAGAGCCGAGTCTGAATGCAGCAGGGCTTGGCAGAATCACCGAGTCCTGGGCTGATATTCAGAACACCTGAAAATTCACCGAAATCTCACCATGTTCTATACAACGAGGTTAATTTGGAAATGGCCTCACGTTAATTCCGACACATCTAGAGTAATTTTTCAAGGCAGATGCTTTAATTTAGTATCTGCGTGAATGATGCCGGTTCATTCCTACAACTTCTGTTTAACACTCAGGTTTGTGTTCAGGTCATCCAAAATGAGATACGATCCTGTTTTGTCTGCAGAGAGTAGAACTGGAGTCCAGCTAAGCTAAGCCACACTACACACCATCAGTAAATGCACAGGACAATAGTCGAGACAGCGATGGTAACACGCAGATGAGCAATAATCTAACTAAAAGTGACCTTCTTCCCTCTTCAAATGCTTACAGGTCAAAATATTTGAGTTGCTTTGAAAAGCGGGATAAAAATCGAACGCAGCCGTTCCGGGAAATCCCTCCACGTCACAACCACTTCAACCGGTCAAGTCACACAGCAAGGATCGCATCTCAAAACGAAGAATACTCAAACGACGCAGTGAATACAAAATAAAGGTATTTCCATCTAACGTGGCACTGCCCGGGAAGTGAGTCTTCATGATGAAACGCCTCCCTTCTCACCCTGCTCCGCAGATCCCCAGGATAATTAACGCTCTGGGACAAGAGCGCTCAAACCGCATTGTTTCTAAATGCACTGATCAAACCAAACACGCTGAGACCGTCTGTTTCAGCCTCCTTATCACATATGCATTTCCCTCTTTTAAGAAAGGCAAGCTACTTGTTAGCAGCAGGCTTTCGAGTACAAATTCTGCTACTCCAGCAGGAGCGTTTGCAACTGCGCGCTCGGAAAGGAAAGTGTCATCCCTTTTTTTAATATTATTTAAAAGGGAGCTTGCTTGAGAGACAAAGAGCACCCCCCAGAGATTCTGACACGGGAAATTAAGTTAGAGTTTTTGGCCAGTACAGCCAACAACCTTGCTGCAGGAGCCTGAAGGTTATTAGGAGAGAATCAGCAGGAGGGGCTCCTTTGCGGAGGCAGGAGACAGGAGATACCCTGGCTGGACGGATGATGCGGCTCTCGGCACACGTAGGGAGGTGGGAGAAGAGCAACGTGGTGCAAGGAATCCCAGCTCCCCCAGCACAGCAACGAGATGCCTGTGCTGAACAGATTTCAATAAGGCTTAATAAAAAAATTAAATAAACGGCGATAACAAAAAAAAAAAAAAGCTTTGAAATAAAGTGAACCTCCAGCTCTCTCCTCTTTGCTTGCTCTCAAGGCTGCTAGAGACTGCCGCTGCGGGGAATCACCTCTGCTGCAGGGAACTCCCATGGCCAGAAGCATCCGGCAGTTCCGCAGTCTCATTTTCGACACGCTGCGCCCTGCGTACGTGTCGGGGGTTCCCCTGATGCTTTGAAATCGGAGCCTTATCTCCGCATCGCATTTGCGGCCACAAGCGACTGCAGGGAGGCACGGATGTACAAGAACAGAGCAGAATATTTTTGTCATCAACTCCCCCAGTTCTTGGCGTACTACAGCAGGCACCGCCAGCAGATACATCAATATGTTATTTTTTGTGTGCATTTTTTGGCTTTTTTTTTTTTTGGCTTTTTTTTTTAAACACTTCTACCTCATGAATTTTCTGTTTGGAAATTTGCTCCCAGAAGAAATTACATTGCTCAAAGAGCAAAAGGAAGAAAACCAACAAAATGCCTGAAGATTAGAAGAGATAGTGTCGAGAAATGAGGCAAGTCCTTTGAGACTGCAACAAATTACCCCCACCCAAAATGATGCGGAAATGCTTCACGCAGAAGTAGTTTCCGTATTTACAGAGCATAAATGGACCTTGCAAAATTAGCCTAAAAATATTAACCCTTCAACACCCATTCACCCATCTTGCTGCACAAAGAATATTTTTTCTCTGTGAAGGGCACGTATTCACTGAAGTGCAAACACAATCCAGAGTTTCATTAATATTACGAGTTACTCCTGCTCTTCTACTGCAGCTATTGCTGCAGAACGAAATCTTTTTAACATGCCACAGTACCTGCTGAAACTAAGACCTAATTCTATTTAGTCTGGTGCCCCTATCAATGGAACATCTTTCTCCACACATAACACTAAGCAGCAGAACTAATTATGGAGGCTACATGGAAGAACCCAGCACAGGTCAGGTTTTTTTTCTGTTCCAACAGATGTCATCTGCTTCACAAAATTAAAATAATCAAGCTTGAGAAACCAGAGTGGGCTTAACTACATTCAGAAATCAAGACTGGTGGGCAGAGTGCTTTAATTCTGAGATGCCAAGAGGCATTTTAACGAAAAAATAAAACTTACACACCACAATCTTTACACTAAACGGAAAGTTTCTGGGGATTTTCCTTTCTCTTGAGCATCCACACTCCACTCAGAAGCCCATTTCTCCAGCTGAAGAATCGAACCTACATTATTTTTCCTATAGCTGCTGTTTCACCAGTCCGAGACCTATGCCAGCATCCCCGGGGCAGGCAGAGAGTGATGCCCCAGCCGGCACACTTGGCTCGAGGCAGAACACAAGCCCACGGGATCACATCAATGGCTGGTTTCCTGGCTAGTATCACAGGGTACTCTGCAGTTAATTCAGTCGGTATTATTTTGTTTCATCATATCTGTTTGAGATGGGTTGCTGCTTCAACAGAGAAGATGCTAAACATACACAATAAGTAAGGACTGATGTTTATGGAATAATTTAGGATTTTCAGCAAATGCAAATCTCAGAAGCCAAAATTTCCCACCCCAGCATACCTCCTGCTTTTGTAATTGTTTTCTGAACTAGATGAATATTCTAGGAGCTTGCTTCCACTTTTCAAGCTCAGAGGAACTTCACGTCCAGCCCAGGCTAGCGGCTACACCTGGGACCGCAGCCTGTTCGCTGAATTTCTCAGGGCTGGAAGCATTTGTTGCAGATATCCGTGGGGTGTGCCCACTCGGATCACACAGCTCGGCACCTCTCAGTATGCTCCACGTGGGAGGGCAGCTGTGATGGGGAACCTGAACAGTTAAAGGGAAGGAAACCAAAAATGCAACTTCTCCTCTGTACCCCAGCCGCAGCAGAGGGCTCCAGGAAGGGCTGGGGTGAAACCAGACCTTATGTGAAGATGTGATACCATCTGAGCTGTGTGTTATTTCAATAAATTTACCTGGAAAATCAGCCTTCAGTGCTTCACATCTACAATAACCCCGGGAGATACACAGCCTCGCAGCTCCTGTACCTCGCCAAATCAAGCAATGCAGGCAAGGTCACTGCATTTAGAAAAAGTGCTTTTCTTTGGCTTCTCCCCTCCAGGTCAGAATCCCCATCTTCAAGACAAACATCCATCTTTACCACTTACTGTATCAAAGACAGAAAAGGCTCAAGAATGGACAAAGTTGAAGACTCAGGCAGTTTGTGTGTACAGCAAATGCAGTCTGTGAGACCATTAATCGCCCCAAGAGTTAAGTACATAAACCTGTAGGAACCATCTAGATTTAATACTCACTCTCTCCTGAAGTCCTCAACTCATTTAATCAAAGTACGATTTCTTTCACAAGCACTGATGTTAAGAACTAATTTACAGCAGTCAACACCTCTCCCTAGGCAAAACAAGAAAAGGCAGGCAGTAAAACACGGCGTGTTGTGATGCACCAAGTTGCTGCCTGTCAAGCACTAAGCAGCATCTCTCTACAGGGATGCTCATCACCTCAGAGACAAGAACAGCGTAAGACAAAAAGAAAAGCTGCAGACAAAACACAAAACTGCATTTTACAACTTGAACTTGGTTGTTAATGAGATACAGGCATATTCTGCTCCGTGTATTTATCCAATATCCTCTCATATATTTAGTTTTCGGAACGCCAGAGGAGAATGGCAGCATGAAATGGGTAAATGTCGGCTACTTTTTGGATAGCGTACATGCAAAAAAATAACTTGGGAGGCAGGAAAAAAGCAAAACAAGTCTAATCATTCTCCACAAGAAATAACGTGTCTCTTTAGCCAGCTGTAATACCACTATGCAGAGTGGAAAACTCATATTCACAGTGTCAATGCGTTAATGAAAAATGCATATGCTCCACGACGAGATCATTTGCCTATATTAAAAAATTTTACGAATCTCAGGAAAAGTAAACAAACTCATGCCCTCACTCTTTCTTCAAGGCTTCGCTCTATGATTTCCCTAGACACAGCTGCTTGCAGGTTATTACACAGCTAGGGGAGCATGTTTGCACCAAAACACTTCTTTTATGGCAGAGCGACACTACCATCACGTGAGCAGAAGGAAAAACTCACGGATTTTAGTCTGAAAGCTGGGTGACAGGCAGCAAACATTTGAGTGACGCAATGCATAATCTCCCTAGCTCTGTAGCCTTGCTTGCAAGCTGTTTGCACCACTCTGGCACGTTCACAAGAGCGGTGCCACTGAGCTTTGAAGCCTGTAGAGAGCGGATCGATCCGCCGCTAGTCTCGCGTTCACAATCTCACTCCCCTTTTGATAGCAGCGAGCCACATTTTTTTAGTTTCTGGAGGTGGCAGGGCTTGTAAGCGCAGACAAAAATAAACCCAGATTCACAAGCTCATAGCAACCGGCAATGCAAAAGTTTTATTGAAGCTGCTCTCAAAACATTGGGTCCCACGCGGCCTATGAATGAAAACATGGCTCCTCTCTTCCTCGCGGAAGGACGGCAGAGGAAGAAATGTGAGACTCGTCAGCCCCAGGACAAGATGTTTCAGCACGTAGATAGAAAAGAAACAGGAAACACAAGCTACAGCCTCTCGTGACATCTAACAAAATGTTTTCTTCCTCATTTCTTCGAGACCATTTATGAAGCAGAAGTTGATTGAAAGAATCACCTGCCTCTTCAAATAAGGGTTTCGGCAAGCGTTTAGTCAATCTGTGCCAGTCCCGAACAACCTCAACCACCACCAGCTCTTTGCTGAGCAAACCCACCGCCGCAGAACCTGCGGCACGATGCTGTTCCTTCACTTCACGGAGCTGACTCTCAGATGCTCCTCTTCCATCCCCAGAGGGGTTTCCACAATCCACCTGGCAGGGAACACTGGATTTTCCATTCAATCTCGGTGACACAAAAAAACCCCACATTCATTCCTCCAGGTCCTCACCACCCTTGTTGTAATTACCTCTGAAGCCAACACGACCATGCCACTGTTTTTATCAAGTTTTTGTTTTGGTTTGTTTATTTTTTTTATCAAGTTACAGATTTTTATGAATGACGTGCAGACAGAAGTAAAACGGAGAAAAAGATAAAGACACCTCCACGACACCTGGTCTAGCCAAGCAGGGGCTCTCACACACTAGGTAACGTATCTCAAGACTATACCGCTCCTTCTCCCAACAGGCAAACCAAGATGAAATCAAATGTTCTCCACCAGCATTACAAAAACATTTTCCTTTACAGAGTAGAGCTCAGTCAGTAGTGCCACTGGATAAAGATTTCAATCACAATAAAAAGCTAAAAAAACCCCAAAACCCAACCTCAGACAATGTATTTATTAGAGATCTTGCAGGTTTTATGCAAGATCTTTAGGGGTTGTTTCTGCTCAGCTCCAAACTCTAATGAGCAGGCAAAAAAAGCATTTTCTTTTTGTTTCCATCAACTATGATTATTTTTATATTGCACGACTTTAGAGCTTTCGCTGTACCAGAAACTTGCGTTGTTTTATTATCCCATCAGGGCATCAGTATTTCAGAACAGAAGCAACCTCTGAATTTCTCTCACTCCCTGTTGCGAGGTTTAACTAACCTTAGTTCCTCAACATCACACAGAAGATACATCAAAACATCACTTCTAATATTAAAGCTATTCTTTTTCTACAAAAAAGGAGGGGATAGACATGTTTTCCACTTGAAGCGATGCCTTCCACGACAATAAGCACCTACTTTGGCAATGAAGGCTGTGAAGAAAAAGTCCCAATGAATTCTCACCAGTTCATCTACGTTTTGCTCGAGACGCTAGACGTTCTACAGCCCTTCTGCTCCATAGGGTCAGCCCCTCTACCCGCAGAAGTCGGTCACAAAAAACAGTCAGGAGTTTTCTGTCTTCAAAACAATCCCCAAAGAGCCACGTGGTCAATGCTTGGGTAATCAGGATAACGAGAATCTCCGACATATATATTTCCGATATAACTGCTAGTCTTCTCTTAATTCCAGTGACTATGAGCCTTGAACTGCCACTCCTTTCAATCACATCAGCTATAGCTCTGGTGTGAAGTTTCTGTGGGTAGCAGCTCAGAAAAAAAAATAAGGAACAAGCTGCTTCTTTAAAGCATTATTTCTAGTTTCTTTTTACTATGGTAAAGTCATAATACTTAAACTCCATTTAAAGAATGGAGTAACAGAGATATTCTGCCATACAGTTAAAAAGGGGAGAACAAAACCGGGAATTTATCTCCAAGTATTTACAAGAGTAATCTGTCCAAATGGATCTCCACGTGGGTAAGTATTCCAACCAGCCGAACCTTCTTGTTAACCAAATCGTAAGCAAAGTTCACGTGGACAATACCGCAATAAAGCTCGATTGAACAACTCTTTTTTAGACCCATCCGTATAGAAATTCGCATGAATTAATGCCAGCTGCGGTCAGCTGTCTTGCACATCCTACGTGAAACCATTTTCAGTGCCTCACAAATCACTCGCGGACACTTCCAGGCCTCTACAGAAAAGCTTAGTTTAACACTAGTGACTTGTATTAAGCAAGCAAACATCCCCACGTGAGATTTTGGTTTCATGTAAAGATGGCCTAACAGATATGCAGCTAGAAGATGACAACATATTCAAGAGGGGAGGGAAAAAAATAGAGTGTGTGTGTATATATATATATATGTCTGTGTGTATATATATAAATAAAAATGGTGTCCAGGAGCGTTCCTCTTGCATACATCCACAGTTGTCCGTACCATGCTGTCTTGATCCTTCTAGCAAGAGGCACTCCACCCACTTCACATGCTCCAAAGGACTTTCACGTGCACCAGAAGTAGTTTCCACGCGATCTGCTCTGCGAGCCCGCTGAGCACCCACTCCCTGCGAGCTGCGCTAGCGTCACCGCGGAGCGTGCCAACGCGCTTCCCACCGCTGCACTGGCAGCCCCTCGGGGCACCCTGGCACCTGTAACTCTTCAGACCAACACCGCATGCTTCCACGCAGGCACAGCAGTGCCAAAACAATGGCTTTCGAGGTATTTATAAAACAAGCTGTGTAGAATAGGAATTTTTGGCATGGCTTTGAAGATGGTTTTCCAGCAGCATACTTGACTAACGCTGTACGTTCACATTAAAACCACCTCAACTTAATTCTCCCATCCCAAGCAATGACTTTCCGAAAATGAAATTCTCTTTTCGTGCATTCATGTAGGGCAATGTCACAATGTACGATGTGATCCCATTACACAGCCGACACCTTCAGTTCTTCCACAAAGATTCAGATTTTAAGGCAATTTTTTCCAGCCCATAAAGGAATGTCGACTTTCAGGTGAAACAGTAAAGCAACAGTTTTCAGTTCTTGCACTAGCACAAAGAAAATATTCAAATGAGCCAGTCTAAGAACGACTCTTATGTCACCTACTTGTTCCCTGTTACAAACTGAGCAGTTAGACCCAAGCTGTTGGCAGCTCAGTGGAGTCCCAGAGCCCTGTGGCTGCCATTTCTTCGCTCCCTTGTAAGGAAAAGCTGTTGCTTTTTATGAGGCTGTCAGACCAAGAGGAAAGCTGTTCAGTGCTGGGTGACCTCTGGAAAGCTTGAGAAGAAGGTCTTGATTTGGGTGGAGATGCACTTCAACCCTGGAAAATGCTGAGCCTTCCCAATTCTTATTAAACTACATGGAAGATAAGAACACCCACACACTGCATGACTGTGCCCTAAAGCCAAGGGATTTCAGATTGCTCATCTTACTTGGATATTATTTTTTTGGGGGGGGGGAGGTAGCACCTAACTGTGCAGTTAAACCTGCTAGCAAGAATCTAGCCACCGTCTTACTTTTAATAGTTGAGCACAAAAAAAGGAAAAAAAATCTCTGCAAGGACAGTGGAAATTCATTTATGGCAAGAAGTTATCATGAACACTTGGCAAGCAAAAACTTTCAGCCAGGTTAATCTGTTAAGCAAACAGAGCTGAAGTGACACTCTCCCCAAAAAGAGTCCACATTCCCTGTTTGTGTGGCTATCCAGGGCGACCAGCCTCACTCCTTCCCCTTTTCAGGAGCCGAAGGACTCTCTTGATGTTGGAATAAACACAGGGAGGCTGGTTTTGGAACGGATGAATTTGAAAAGTACCTGACTGCATTTCAGTGGCTCCAAGCACTTTGTGCCCTCAGGCTCAACTAAGATGACACAAGCTGGTTAAAAATCGTCCTTTGTGAACTTGTTTCTCTGTTTTAATATTACCTGTGGTATCCAGGTCTCATGCCCCGTTATGTTTGGGACGGGAAAAAGCACTGGACAGAGTAAAGGGTGTCCCCTTCTGCTCTGCCCTTCTTCAGCCAGGCAACACGAGGACCCACGTCTTCACACACAGAGCGATGCGCATATCCACCCCAGACAGTAAATTCCAAGACACTTTATGCACTGCAGCTCACTCCTAGGCAAGATCTGTCATCATGCAAGCAAAAGCTCTTTCTCCAGCTCGCATTCTTCGACTGTTTGATCACTCTAATGGACTCATATCATGAGGCAGCGTCAGCAAAACTGCCATTTTTCGTTTTCTCCTCATTAAAGCTTAGAAAGCCATCCAAGTCTTTTCCACGTGATGTCCCCAGTGCCTCTGCTGAATAACGAAAGCCAAGCCAAAAACTCTCTCGTACGATTAAAGACGTTCCCATCGGAAGGCATTCCCAATTTCCAGAATGACTCACCCATCACTCTCCAGGCACACTGCGAGCATGGAAAAGGCAGCCGCAGTCCAAGACAAACTCTTGTAGGGTCAAAGATACTAGAAGCCAAATTTCTATGCTAGGCAGCTGCCTGCCAAGTCACACACAGATTTTTCTTTACCATCGTTTTTATATCTCCAATTACAGTCACCTTCTTCTTCAAGGGTTCATACAAAGCTATTTGTCTCAGCCACCTCCTTCCAAGTACGAAGGTACCCACATCCAGACACAGCCTTTTAAAAAGTGTTGTTTAAAATCCTATATGATCCGTGCCAATAGCAAACAACACTCCTGAGTAGCAGCATATGGCAAAACATAACGAAGGCAACTAGCCCGTCAGCTTTGTCTTTTATCTAAGCGGCTTACAAAGCAGCAAGTCTTTACCGTCTGCTCTCATAGCAACCAGCACAGGTCAGCAGATCCATCGTCTTCTGGGCTGCGCAGGATGAAAAGCCCTGTCCTGAAGAGCCTACAGTCAATTCCCACACAGCTTCACAAAATACGTACCATGGCTATCTATCCTAAATCCACCTGACAGAGCTCACCTCAGGTACGCTTCTTCCTGTCAAACCCACAAATTTCAGGAATCCACGGATGAGATGATGGGCAGCACTGATGCTGTCCTCGCTCAGTATTTCTTTAAGGAAGAGAGCTGTGTCACGCTTTAACCACGCAGCCACTGAAGTAGGAAACTAATGGTTTAAGAGATCGGTATTTCCACAGGTGATTTATGAACCCTGGGGTTTAGACAAACAACCCGCATGTAACAAAACTTCGAACAAACCGATTTGGAAACAGTACTAGCTTTTCATTTTGCATTTTGAGCTCTGAAAGGTTACCCTTACTGCGGTGGTGTTGCTTTGAGACAAAAATAGAAAAACAGGCCTGATTACGCATTTTCTTCAATAAATAATGCAAAATGCCTACGCAGCTCTGTGAACCGAGATTCAAACCCAGGTCACTTAGCTAAGCATCCCATTTACTACAGATCCACTGTGGAAACTGTTTTTCCAACAAATAGCCACAGCTGCTTTGCAGAACCCAGTCCCAGCAATTCTTAACTTTACCTTACCATCATTACTATCGGAATTTATAACTAACGATGTGCAAAACCGACTAATTATGCAAGTCATTACAGGGGAAAAAAAAGTAGCACACATTTTGGAAGGCAGAGCACATCGGTTCCACTGTTAGCAGAACCAATTACGTCTTGGTTTTTACTACATTCAGTTTAGGCATTACCTGCGCCTAAAAGAAATCTTTGCCCACTAATACAGCTGCATAGAACTATGCATTTTGGCTGCAGGAAGAGAAAAGCAAAAGTATTTTTCAGAGCAAGAGGGACAACACGCCTCTGAAGGATTCACAAGCCAGTTACACACTAAGTTAGAGCTGCTCCTCTTCCACCCAGGGCTACTCCCCACCCCCAGGGGAGACAGGATTACCTGCAGGACGTTTTCACAAGCTCAACATTAGTCAGCGTAAGTATTTAACAGCTTTAACAGATGAAATCAATAGCTCGGCCTCTGTTCTAAGCCACACCAGCCTTGCAAGCCAAAACCCTCACATTTCCCCAGCCCCTTATGCCCAAAGCGCAAGTGCAGCAGTATCTGCGTTGCTCCCCTCTCCGCAGCCGGCACAGCGGGATACACAAGCATCCTCACCCGCTCCGACGGCTGGAGTGGAGGCATCTTGCCATCGCTGTGCTGACAGGAGACACAAGCTAACTGCATCTTTTTTATTTTTTTTATTTTTTAAAAAAAGGCAACTCTTTATACTGACCGCCCGTTCTTTATGAACAACGCATTAAACACACCAAGCATTTTCCTCCCGGGAGGACCAGCCAAAACAGAGAGTAGGCAGGCTGCCAGCAGCACAGTTTCAGGGACCAAAGACTCCTTCGCTAGCTATCCTCGAGCCATGCAGAGTCAAGAATATAACTGACAAAGCCCAGCTCCGCAGTGTTTGTGGCACGCAGCTACAACATGCCCTCCACGACGCTGCGTGGTATAATTTCAGAAGAGGGGAAACAAGACTGCGGGGTTTTTGGCAGGTTGCTGACACCACTGGAAGGGCACAGCAAGAAAGCAGTTTTCTTCTCAGTTAATCACCATCCAATACCGTTAAAAATTCAACGAGACCTTTTTTTTTTTAACAGGACTCGAGCTTTTTCTATATAAGTAATCCTCAGGTTACTTATTTCCTCCTAATTTCATGGTAAAGGCCGCAAGTCTTCACTTTTTCCTTTCATTTAATCTTTACAGCTTTCAGCTGTTCTAAGTAGTAGCACGTGGCCCAAAATGTTAAAGAAAAAAAACAATACGACATCAAAAATTTAACTTGCTAAACCCCACTAGTTTTAGTATGACACCATGAAAAAGAAGTTGGCTCCCTTTTTTCCTCTCGCGTTCCAGAGGTTCAAGATCTCCATTTCATGCAGTCTCGGTACCTCAGTACTGACCTGCATTTTCAAATGCAATAAATTTATTCTAAAGCAATTCAGGTATCCAAAGAATGTCAGCTAATTAGTGTTTTGCTTGTTTTTTTTTTCTCCCTACACAGTAAAAGGCTTTCTTCTTGTCTCTCAGGAAAAACAGATCACGTTTAGATTTGTCCCCAGGAGTATTCCTCCAGTGTATCCTGGTTTGAAAGGAGCAGAGATGATGAAATAGCAAGATGCATCACAGAAAACACGACTAATCTCACACCTGGACATTACACCAACTATGAGGCTCTGAGTTTCTCCCACGGCACATCAGTTCAGGAGCCAAAGGCAATCGAAACCGTCGCTTGGAGGCAATGCAAAAACCAGCTGCTAACCTGGATTTGAAGGCTTGGATGCAGTTATCCGAAGGCAGAACCGTTTTTACACCTTTTAGACTCCAGTATGCCTATAGGTTTCTTAACAACAGACTCTGAAAGGCAGGAGGCAAAACAATCGATAGGCTGAAGGCATTTCTACAGCCCGACCATTTTCTCATAGCATGCAGAGCCCTGTAAAGGAACTAAAGACATTAAGGTCTCAATTTGCTACAGAGCTAAATGTCATAACAGACCTTTAATAGAGTATTAACTCATAACTCATTGCTTTCAGGGTACAATTCATTATTATGGTTATTCAATGTAATCAAAGCTTCACAGTATGTTGCAAACCAGTACCACAGGTTTCTTTATACAGAGGGAGTAAGTTTGTAGACAGTGTGTTGACCCAGGTGAAACATCTTGGTACCCTACAGTATTTTTGCCTCATTTGTTAATAGAAATTTTCAACAGCTGCAGGCATTTCTTCACAGGATTAGAATGTTACCTGCTTTATTTTAGAAAACAGAACGCTGAAGTTAGGCACTGCACATTTTGCAAGGCCACAATATCTTAATTTTTCTTCACATCTGCTGATGCAGCAGTAGGTGTAAGCAGCACCCAAGCAATACTACCTGCTACAATTTCCACAATCCATGTCGCTCCCACAACCACGATAAGCCTTACCGCTCCTGATGAGTAATGCACTGTGCTGGCAGAAGACAGATCTTTTTATAGACATATTATCTGAAAGACCAAGATTTCTTGCTCTCAGCTCTCCTCCCTGAATCTTTTGCTGGATGATTTTAAGCCAAGATTTACGAAATTGTGAAGCTTGACTAAAAATATTCACTATGTACAGTATCGTATAGAGAGTTAAAAGCCACAAGAAAGTGCAGTATTCACCAAGGCAGTAGAGCATCAAGACAAGAGTTTAACAGATGAAACAGAAAAGCTTTCTAGAAGTGCATCAAAGGATGCACAAGTGAAGGAGCAGTTCCCCAATGCTAGTCTAGCGAGTTCTGCACACTCATTTATTTAAGCGCCCAGAGGCTGACTGATTCGACTCCTCTGCAGAATCTCTTGACTTTTCCACTGATAACCCAGTAATAAACAAGACCTTGGCAGTATTGCTTCTCACCCCCGCTTTTTTCCTACAGCAAGAAGACAAGCTTCCAGAGGACAGCAAGTCTCCAGTATCAGCCAGAAGCGAAGTCTAGAGACTAAAGGATCAGCTATCATCTCTGAAGTACGGTTCATCATAAATCATTGGAGCAAAAAAAGCTTCACAGCAGGACTGAGAAAAGCTCAAGGAACACAAAAAAAGCCTTTCGTGCCCTTTTCTTCTGTGCATCGAAGGCCAAAACTACTTCAGAATCCTCTTAGAATACAAAATAAAACAATGAAGACATTTTTCCAAGTATGGATTATACACATTCAGTTTAGAAGAAGGAATGTTATGAACACAACTCCTTTCCCTCTCCAAGAGACGAGAATGAAGGTACTCGCTTCTCTGGTCACAGACCAGCAACAAGAATGTTCTCCACTTCTGGAGAAATCCTGTCCAACTCCTCATTACTTACCTCAGTGTTCCAGGCTTTGAAATTACTTAAACCCAAATCAGAGAATACCACCACATGGGGGGTGGAGGGGAAGGAAAAAACAACAGCAACAGAGAGCAGCGCTTGACAAAGCTGCCACCGCAAGACACACCAACAATTACACGGAGCGGAAGGAAATAGAAGTGTTATCTCCTGCAAAGATAAACACTTTCTCCAAAAAAGCAACACATCCTCGCTATCTCATCAATAACCATTGAATGAAACAGAAGGATGGAAACAGTGGTTGTAGTCGGAACAAGAATTTAGAGTCTAGGTATAATATCCAAAGGCTAAACTTCTGGATTAAGGCACTTGCCAGGCAGCAACATAAAGAAAACTGGAGAGATATATTTGAAAAAAAGGCATAGGGGGTCAGAGACATTCCCAATTCACACAGCTTTCCTCAACACCGCCGGGCCAAAGCCACGCTCCAGCCGAAGGCTGCCCTGCAAACCGCCTGGGCAGGAGGAACCCGCTGCCACCAACACACCTCTCACCCGATGCACCTTCACATGTCCCTCAGTGTTCAAATCTACCCAGGGCAAAAAAAAAGTATAAAGAGATGTAATCAGGCAGCTATTTCTACACGTTCCTAGAAATACCCCAACCTAGTGTATTACACTAAGGCTTTCAAGGCAGCCTGTGGAAGACACAATTACAGGGGAGTTCAAAGTCTCAATTCTGTTAAAGATCAAAGATATTTACTGATGATACCAGAGCATCACTAAGGTGCTAACTCTCATCTCAAGGCAACACTCGAGGATCCTTCATCACTTCAAATTAGAGTAGCGCTGCATGACTGATGACAATTTTTAAGATGCCAGAACTCATGACGACTCTTACAGACTTCTACTGGAAATACTGACCTTGTTTCTCTCCTTAAAACTCTTCCTCAGCAGAACCATTTATTTAAATTCAGAACTAGCAGGAAATCAGACACTCCTCCACTCTTCAGTGTCAACAGGACCTCTGTTTGTCTCAACAAGCCTACACGGGAGCTTAGCACCTGAGTACACGGCACGCTATCAAATCACCTGGCAGTCATCAGGTCCTACCGATGTTTTCATCCTGTTTAGAAAGGTGGAAGCACGGCAATATGGAAATATTTCAGTACCATTAGACTGGATTACTGTGTCAACAGAAACTAGAAGGCATCATATCAGAAAAGTAGTGATGACCTGGAAGGAGAAAACCATCACATATTCATTATCATATTCAACACAAAGACCATAGGAACACAAGTCAGAGAAAACAAGTGGGAAAACCGTCGCTGAGGGAGGACAAGGAAGTGCGTGATCGGGACTGGGAGAAGAGCACGTGTTACCCACAGCAGCCTCTTCCCGAAACTGCAGCCATTCCCCAGAAATCCAACACTTCAGGGATGGACTTAAGAGAGGCACTCATCTGGCTGGCAGGTTTCTTAGCTGCATCCTATTTACTCACCTGCTGCAGAACTCATTCCTTGGCAAGTTTTTGCTTGTGAAGAGTCTCATTCGTTGAAGATGACTAATTCCCATTTTCAATACAGCAAAGACAACTCTTGTTGCAGTATAAAGACTGAAGAGAAGATTTACTACAATGCAGTAGTTATTATTTGGCACAGCTCTAGAGAAGCAATAAAGATTGCTATTCAAACTAAGGCACGCCAGCACAGCTCAAACAATCAAGAGGTTTCTGTTCCCGATGCTATGGTGAAGTGAACAGATTAAACAGCTTGAGAATTATTGAAATATGCATATTTAAGATAAATAACTGTACATTTTGCTGCGTATAGTTACTAACATAAGTGTTTTCCACTTAGCAAAGCATTCCCATGTAAATAGCCCTACAGGATTTTCCAGACAACTATTACTATGAGCTGAAACAGGCTTTGGCTCCAATGCTCTTACCCGAACACATGCGTGCATCACCAACTGCAACAGTAATTTCCATGGAATAAACCACTTCAACGGACTTCAGCATCATCCCAGAGCTTTCTTGTGAAAAAATGAAGTGGAAGCCATTATTTATATATCTTCAACCCAAGAACCAGAGAAAGCAAGAACCAAAAGGAAAGACAGCAGCAGAGTGGCATCGTGCCTAAATATTATTTGTTTACTGCCCTGGAGGCACCTTGCTCTGGCACGGTGCTTCTCAAGAGTCACCTCACTGGTTCCACTGCTCTGCTTGGCCAGAGCCACAAGCATCCATCCGAGCCAGGACGGGACAGGCTCAGCAACACTTGGCTGCTTCATTCATGAGCCCAACAACACCAGAAATAACCAGATCAAGTCAGACTTTCATTTGTCCATTAAAGTCTCTTTAGAGATAGGCTGTGCTGAAGGTCACAGCCAACTAGATATTCAACTTCCTTGAGCGTAACAAACCCTCGTTAGCTCCCCACTCCCCTCTCTCCTCACATGCTAACAAGCAAAAGGATAAAGGGCTCCAAGATAGGAAAATGTCACTTGCCTAAGAGCCAGAGGGGGTGGTTACCAATCAGTAGATGTTCTGGAGTACTACCTAAGGCATCTACGACATTTCAAGCTATTCATAAGCAAGGAAGAGCTACATGAAAATGTCTTTTTGAATCAAAGTTGAGCCGTCAATTCAGCTTCTAGTAGAGAAGGCAGTACCTCTATAAAACCCTGGGTATCCAAGATTGCAAAGTCAGCATTTAGCTCCACAACCCCATGACGGGTGTATTTCCAGTTGGTAAAGCATCTGGCAGTCAGATCAGAAGGAGTTAAAAAAACAAAAATAACCAAGAGTTTTCTACACTGGGACAGAAGCAAGGAAGGTAAACCAAATAGGGACCATTTCGGTTCAGAGCACCTTAACTGAAGAATTAAACCAGGCTTAGTATCACTGAAAATTCCAGAGGCTTACATTTCTGTTCTGGCACCACACGTTAATCCTCGCACACATTTAATTCTAAGTTACCTTTCACTAAACAGCTGATTAGAGACAAGTACTTAGACGACCAGCTGCCGTAAGACACAAAAACTCCTTCCTACACATAATGGGAACTCGATGCTGCAGAACTGAATTGAACCTCATCTTCGAGAGGTTTTTTCCTCTGGGAAAGAGAAACTCAAGCTGCAAGATGAGTCCCAACAGCGCAGGGACAGTTACATACACACTCCTGAAAGGGAAATCCCAGCTACATAGGGACTGCTGCAGGCTCTGCTAGGGGGGGAAAATAAGTAAATAAATAAATATCTCTGCTCAGCTAAAAGGAGAAAACAGGATTTTAAACACCCTTTGGATGTATCTGAGCCGTTAATAATGTTATTTCCTCTACTGGATACCATTTAATCAACCGGTTTTTTTCTTGCCTCCTCTTTTTTTTTTTTTGGTAGGCAATCACATTTTACAAGAAGCACCCCAAACTGCAGGCAAACTACCATTTAGGATAGCCTCTGCATGCATACGTGTGTATATATGTGTACACATATATGTATACACACACATACACACACACACATAAGCTTGCTATTTTGACATGAAGGCTGTAAAATTACAAGCAATTTTGCCGATACGGTTATCTGCTAAAAAAAAAAAAAAAGGCTAAAAAAAAATATCCCTTTAACAGGAGTTTCTTTTAAGGTCAATTAGTCCCAGGGGAAAGCAGGAGTGGGTTTTGGTAGGGCATCTAACATCTGTTTTCTCAACCATCCTCTTTCTGAGGCTTTGTGGGAGAGGCGTCACATTCATTTCCAAGCGTTGCAGCCCTCTGGCTACGGCAGGAAGCAAAGGTACACAGCAACTTGAAAAAGGCTTCAAGCTCAAATGCCTAAAGACAACACTGAATACTTCCTCTACACGGATATTTTATCAAACCCCAGGTCTCCAGCTGCCTGTCTTCTGCTTCGCTCTGTTACCTCAAAGAAAAGGGAAATTAATTACTCCAAAGCAAGGAAAACTGGGTATATGTCGGAGTTTTAATGACATTCCGATATCTTCTGTGCTAGCATCCTCCCAAACAAATCACCTCACTGTCAAGGAGGGGGCCGTCGAATCCGTAATTCCCTGCAACCCCAGCCTCCCTTCAGTCAGGGCCGCCTTTGCCAGGAACACAAACGCAGACTTTAACCACACAATCACTTCAATTCCTGTTTCGGATAGGGCCGAGATACCACTAGCAACATCCCCAGCCTGCAGCCCAAGCTGCTGCTTTCTGAAAGGCTGAACTTGGCAAAACATTTGCCAGACACCAGAGAGAGGGGAAACACAAAAAGAAAGAGAAAAATAAAAAGGGAGGAGAAAAGGAAAAAAAGGAAAAAAAAAAAAGGGGAGAAAAAAGAAGAAAAAAGGGAAAAAAAAAGGTGAGGGGGACAAGCGTATAAATCTCTTTATTTGTTACTTTCCTACTCAGGTCTAGCAGGGGAACAGAAGATGCACGGCAGAGCCCCAAGTGCCTTTTCGCTGAGCCTGCCCCAGCAAGCTCCAGGTCCACAGCGACTCAGCCAGAAACTTCTCCACTCACTCACAAAGCAAAGGAGCTCATCACTGGCCTCGAGTTCAACTTCTCCACAGTTCAGAAAAACTCCTAAACAGGATATTCAAGCAGGGCCGAGCAGACAGTCCCAGGAAATGAATTTTATATTCTGCTAGAGGGTATGAAGTAGCTTCTTTCCAGCTGAGAACATTTAATTACTTGGCACTGACCTGCAACATCTCAGAGGCTACGACAACAGCTGAGCAGCCCTCTCTCTTAGGAGGGTAAGCTTATTTTTCCTTTGTCTTGACTACCCATTACCCAATCCTACCAACTGTCTGGAAAAGTACAAGCTGCCGGCCGGATTCGGGGCCACGGTGACCAACGTGACGTTCTCTTCTGAACAAGGCATCCTGCAACGCGTGGCCATCAGTCGGGCCAGGCAAGCCCCAAGGACTCAGCAGGTCAAGAACCACAGCACAGCCCAGGCTGGAAGGGACCTCAGACCCCTCCTGAAGCTATTTTTCCTGTTTTATTCCAGCATTAACGTTGCACATAACGGCTGAAAATACATCTAAGCAAGCTCTGAAAGGAAGAATATTTGTCCACATCTGAGGATACGAGAAGTGAATGGTGACCACAGCTTTTATCTCCCAAAAGGAATACGACTAAGTTAAAAACCCAAAGCATCCCGTTCTTAACTGCGTGGCGAAGCTTCAGTGAATTTATGTTTAACTATTTTTGTAAAAAAAAAAATATTGTTACCCTGTAGTAGGAATGTTTTTAATAAACGCAGCAAGGTCTTCAGAAGAGATTTTTAAATAAGGACTACCCAAACTGCTAGATCCAACATGGGAAATTACAGCAATGTCTCATTAGTCCATATATTGATATTGTTTTCGAGGGCAAACTTCTGACACTAAACATTTTTCTTTTCAAGATGGGCACTCAAATAAGGTTTCCTCTCCAATGTGTTTAGAGCTGTCGTTGTTTTTCCAATCTGAGTCTAACGAGCAATTTGTGGGGGAGGTCGGTTTTGTTTTGTTTTTAGAATCAGAACTAGTTACGGCCTCTCTAAAAAGGGGAAAGAGGAATTCAGAGCAAGTAGCTCTGTTGCCAATATTTCAAAAATAACCAACTTGCATAATCACAAAAGTATTCTTATGGAAGCTCTCCTTCAGAAAAAGGCCTTTGATGATTGCTGCGCTTTTGATGGCAGGATCCTTATATGGATTCAAACCACACAAAACATTTTATGCGGAGTGGTAACTGCAACGTCAATCGCTACCAACGTGTAGAATGAATGGAGGACAGAACAGAGAGATTCGAGGAGTCCTTGGGCTCCGTAACTTGCAAACTTCATACCAGAGATACCAGGAGATTTTTGGCAGAGCTTCTCTTTTTATTTAGACACAGACAGTTTTTGCAAGAATGAGCTCTGTGCCAAAGGAGCTCCCAGATCAGCAAGGAGTGACCAAGACGAGGAGTCTCCGCTCTTCTTGGGAAATAAGACACCGACACCCAAATATACGGACTGTGGCACACACATTTCCTCAGGTATTTATAACGGAAGCAAGATAAAGAAGTGTCGTTTCTAGGGAGTGACATTAGTGTGAACAGAGCACTACACCAACGGGAACGCTTATCGCAAAGCTCACCAGGCTGCGCGGTTCCTCGACAAGGAGCTTGAACTCTTCACCTATTAAAGCCACTCAGCACACACATGGGCACTTCATCCTTCCTTTCCCCTACAGCCTCATATCCGTCACAGGCAGGATAGGTCCTGCCCACACCTTTACATGGCTGGGAACCAGCACGCACTCACTACGCAGGGCATTAAGGGGAATGATGCTTCAGGCAAAAAACCCCTAATATTCTTCCATTTCTCTGCAGTTTTATGAGGAAAAACACCCCCTGAAGACCCAGTGTATTTATTGCATTCCAGTTCTGGTTTACAAACTCTAACGAGAAAACTGCCTGGAGAATAGAGGAGCACAGGCACTAGGAAAACACCGGTACTCTAGTCACTTGTGCAATCCAGCCGTTGCTCACGATGGGAAATGAAAAAGCACTGCTCTTGTTCCAGAGGGCTCAGAGCTTCCACGTCGGACATCGTGTAACCTGACTGCCCAGCAAAGGGCTCCTATAAGGAACACTGAGGAAAAACATAATCTCAATATACATTTTGACAGGCTTTTACCACAAGCTAGCAGGTATGTCACAGCGACGTTGCTCTTTCTGCACTCAGTGGAGCACTTCTGATCTGGGGGGAAGCAAAAAGCAGCCCACTGCGGTGTTACGGACGACCACCCTGAGAATTTCCCCATGAAGCAGCAGCATCCCAGCAGGAGCCCATCAGCAGGGTCCAGTTTGGCTAAAGTGGCATTTTATCAGGCAGAACAGTTTGCTTGAGCAATGCAGTTGAGACGGTCTGAGGTCAGCTTTGAGATATTGGTAAGAAATAAGATTATCACCTGCTCCTTTCTTCAAAGAAAAAAAAAAAATTACCTGGTACTTCAATTTCAATGGGAGGTGAAAGGAAGACAACATTCAAGCAGCAAAATCAAACCATTGAAATGGAAGTAGCATCACACGTGGACACACTTTCATCGCAGCTTACATACACAAGATAAACCAGTGTCCAAATGTCACAGCAGGCCCCTACCAAACACAGAGCTAAAAACAGGGAGAGGGAGCAGAAGCAGCAAGCTACGTATTTGAATAGTCTTCTGAAAAGCCAAAGAAGGACCTCCAATAGGCTTAAAAAAAAAAAAAAAAAGAGTTGCAGCTTTCATTTTAAACCAAGAATATGCTTTCATTATGATTTTAAACACTTAATGGGAAAGGGACACGACTCATTAAATGGCAAAGAGCTAGATAAAAAACTGTATGCAGACTGACACGCTTTTGCTGGAGTTCTGGATTTCAATTACATTTTTGTGCAACATTACATTAAGTGCTAGCAAATAGGAGAGCAAGGCATGTAATAATTCATTTTACTTGTTGACAGTTACATTCGGACATATCCTATCTGGCTAAAATGAGAAATGTAGTAATTTGCATTTCCTTTGTTACCCGTTATTTCAGAGACTAAGCATCAGGACAGGATTAAATAATGTAATTTTTGCTAAAAATAACATCATGATTATAGCCACAGGGGTTCACAAAGGAAATCCATTATCCACCGGATTTTTCTGTGAAAATGGAATTAAGCATTTAAAAATTATCTGCAATATGTAGGTGTTTCACATAAACTTCCATGCTTGGGCACCAAATTTGAACTGGAGAGCTCCAACACCACTCAATGGTAAAAAAATATGAGAAAACCTTTCTGCTCATCTTTTAGGAAAATATTTTTTGTGTATGGCAACCTAATGTTGCAGATGACTTCATCTGGTCTCTCAGAAATATGTCTGAGAGCAACATTTGCCCTTTGCTTCTTCACCTGAAGACCACGTCAGTTTAGGAGCTTTTCGGAAGAGGGAGAAAGAAGTTGATCCACAAGGTTATCGTCAACAGGATCCTCAAGGCCGCAAGTATCTGCAATGTTCTCAGACGTGCCAGGCTGGACAGGGACAAGAGATGGACTGAAATTTCTACCTCAGACACCCAAATAGCAGCTGATCTGCAGCAAAAGTTTGC
>NW_009728227.1:40337-44659 GCF_000703405.1 Apaloderma vittatum | reverse complement strand
TGGGCACCGGGTGGGACGTGTTCGCGCTCCTCTGCGCAGCGATGCTCGTAACCCAGGCGTTCCCCCAGACAAACATAAAGATCAGCCAAGGTGAGTGCAAAGCGGTGATTGCGGCTGGGCTGAGGGTAACCTCAAACTGGGGTGGCTTTAGCAGGGAGGGGGGAGCGTGTACCTCCTGCAGGCTCAGCACCGGCGTTGCCCTTTCTCTGGCTGCTTTGGAAAGCACTGGCTTTCCTTGAAATTAGTTTTCTTCTTCACTGGGGGTCATTTCCAGAGTAGCTCCAGTCTCTCTCTCCCAGGATATGGAAGCTGTCTCTGGGCTGGCTTCGTTTCTGTGTGCAAGAGGCTGTGCGTTCCCCTTTAGCGACACATGTGTATGTGACACGGGCCATGGACCTTCAGTTGTCCCAACTGTGGGTCCAGCATGGACCATGTGGAGAGAAACAACTGCACAGAGGCACGCGTGTGAGTAGTGCGGGGCTGCAGCCACACAGCGTGGCAGGACGGGCTTGGGGAGGGGTATCATGGCTTCCCTTTTATTTATTCACACTTAACATATGTGAAAAGTGGCCAAAAATATGTGATTCTCCCTTATTCCCCCTTCTTTGTTTTCTGAGCTGTTAGTGACGGTGACTGCTATATGTCACTTATGTTTCTTGCAAACTTTTTCAAGGGGCTGATGCAAGTGAGAGTAGCTGCTCCACGTTTGTTCATGCTCTGTTAGATGTCTATGGGAATGTGAGCAGAAAGGGACTCCTTAGGCGCTGTTGGGTTTGTGAGAAAAAGGATCGATACAAGCCTGGCTTTCCTACCAGACGCCTAATCCGCTGGAGCTTTGCCAAAACTAATTAAGGAGGAAAAAAACTCTGCAAGATAACTCCTATCTCTTAGTGCCGGCTGCGGGAGGGCTGCTGACATGGCTTCTGCCGTAGTCTCATGGCTCCAAACATACCTGGCAGAAGATTTGAAGCTGGTAAACCAGCTTGGTTTCATTACAGGATCTTAAAAAGCAAAGCCCTCTGTGTGAAGGGATGTTGCTTCCAATGTGCTTCAACTGATGTTTAGTCTTTCACTTGGAAATCTGTAATGTGCACCTTAAAAAATACTTCAGAGTGTGTAAAATATTACCCAGTTATTAAATGAGCTTCATGTCCATCAGTGGATACTATCCCCTCCAGCTCCTTACATCCTCCAGACAGATGGAGACCAAAAACCCTCCCCTGACCTTGCTCAAACCAGGACAAGGTGGTCCCTAAGCGTGAGACACTTAAATCTGTTAATGAGAGACCAGTTTTGCAAATAACATGACGATGAGATTGTTTGTCCATAGTGACCATGGTGTCAGGATTAAGGACATTCTCCTGAAGCCGGGATTCTCCTAAAGCCTCAGCTGGGATGCTGAGGCATCCCAGCATCACACAATAGCACTGTCTTAGCCTCTGCCCAGTACTCCTGCCCCCCAAACCCATCTTAATGGTTATTCTTTGGGGACTGCTCTCCATTGCTTGCTCTTGGCAGCACAGCCCTTGGGTGCCAGGGGAGTGGCTCTGTGGGCAGCTCTGCAGGGAAGGACCCTGCCTTCCACTTGACAGGGATCTCATCAGCTCTTCTCTGTTGGCATTAACTTCAGACAAGCCTCTTGGGTGCTGATGGACGCCCTCCAAACCCAGCCAATTGCCAAGTGCTGAAGAGGTTCACTTGCTTTGTCAGGTCAGATGGCAGCATTAGCTTATGGATGTGCCAAGGGGGGTGACTGTGCCTTCCTGTGAGGTGTTTCCTGACATCTCTAAGCTTTTTTGTAAGCTGTCAGCTGTTGATGAATTGGAGCTCTTCAATGCTCTGCATCTTCTGCCAGCACTGACCTGATCCAATCTGCTGTCCAAAACGCTTTGATGGAGCTGCAGCCCCCAGGATGCATGGGCATCTCTTGCCAATCTTATCTTATAGCCCCAAACTTCATATCTCAAATCTGTGGGTTGCTGGAAGTAAGGCAGCATTGCACTTTGGGATGGCTCAGAAAAAAAAGCTGCTCTTCACCAGCTGAGTCAGTGAGAGTCACACAGTTGGTATTTTATCTTCTTCAGTAGCATCCTGAATAAAAAAAATGAAAAAAGGGGGAACTGACTGGGATTTTCTCAGTTAATTATTTCCCATTGGAAAGTGGCCACTTGGGGAAGCGAAGATTTTTGGCAGAGTAGTGCCAGCTTCTGCAAGATTTTGACAAGTGATTTTCCTGGTGGTTCTGTAGTGGGGCTTAGCTAGTATATAAATAAAAAGGCTCCAGTTTTGTCAGCACTGACACAAGAGCACAAAAGACTTTTTGTTACCTAAAAATCATTGGTTTACAGCTTCTCTGAGTTAGTAACAGCTGCCTGATATGAACCTTATCCTCAATCAAGTCAGGACATCTATGTTTGCTGGTGCTATGTTAAGAATGGGCCTGACTTTAAACCATTACACTGTAAATAAGCAAAGGGAGGAAGTACACTTGCCATGGTTTTTCACCAGGAAGTTGGGGCCAAATGGATGAACTGATGGGCTGGCAGGAGCCCCGGTCCCGCAGACAGTGGCTGTGCTGCTCCTTCCCTCTGTGGAGGAGCTGATGCTGTTGGGGGTGATGTTTTGCTGGGGTGCTTGAAAGTAAGGATCTGATCTAAATAACTCCAAAATGCTTCCCCTGTCCCCTTTTAGATAAAAATTTCATCAGTAGCTCTTGGCTTGGGTTACGAGGTTTTTGCTGCAGAGCCATGAGTGGGTTCCTGTACTTACAACCACAAATCCTATTTTTTATGGCCTTTCTGCTAAACATAGCCCATGAAGCCCCCAGATAAAGCAGCACCCCTAATTGTTCCTGCCTGTAAAACTGGGAGCAATAGTTCTACAAAGAGAAAGCCAAAGCCTCTGATCCTGACCTAAGAGAAAAGATGCTAATTAAACGCTGACCTCCCATATTTTCCTTTTCGATATATTTAACCTTAAATTCCTTCAGGCACCTCTGGTTCACTGAAGCTCGTCAAATTAATTCTACCTAATGGGAAGCAGTATGCAATAACAAAGAAGGACTGTCTCCCTCCCTGACTCGGTTTTGGCTGCTCTGAACAAAACAAAAGTGATTTTCCCAGGCGACCAGGGTGCTGACGGACCCAGCTTGGAGCCAGGGCACCGGGACGCCCATTGCAATTAGCACTTGGGAGCGAAGTCCCCCGTTTGCTGGGGATGATGCTGTGTTAAGCCCTGTGAATTTTGCCACCATACTGCTAGAGGTGAAGAGTTTGTCAAGGCACTTCACAGCCTCTATAATAAACCCCAGGGTGCTGGGGGAGCTGGCAGTGCCTGCCTGCTGCAGACCCCCAGGGTGCCCCTGGCAGGAGGGAGCAGTGATCTCGAGATGCCACAAGCTGGGACTGGATCCCAGCTCTGTCCTGAATGGGGAGCACATGCCTCATCCCCGGCTTGTTGGTGAAGCTGAAGCCTCATGCTGTGGCTTTGATCCTCTGCTCTTTCTCTGCTTTGCTTTTTTTTTTTTGCCTTTTTTTTTTTTTTTCCTGCTTTGCATCTGCTCTTGGAGTTCCTGGAGTTCTTGGACTCTTGGAGTCCTTCCACCCTATTGCTGCAACAGAGAAATTTGCATTTCCTGGGGCTGTTCTAAGGTTTTTCACAATGCAAGGATGGCCAGGTGCAAATCAGAGAGCTGAACCCTGTGTTGCCGATGAGCTGGCTGCAGCTTGGCCACACTCCCCTAAAGATATTCTGCTCATTTTCACCCCAGCATGCCTTATCTGTTTTCCTCTGCAGCCCATAACTAGTGCAAATCAGGATGGGAGAGCCCCTCCAGCCCCTTGCTATTCTTGTGGGTTTGTTGAGATGGGTGCAGAGCTGCTCCAGAGCTGTGGCCATGGGGTCCCGGGGTGGGGGACCTTGGTCAGGGAGAAAAAAAGGCCCTTCACATTTGTGGTTTGTCGCCTGGGAAGGGGATGTGACAGGAGGGACCTTGGGGGCTGACTGGTGGCTCTTTGTAAGACACTCAGAGAGCCTCATGTGGAAAGAGCTGATGAAATATGAAATTATCACCCTGAGCTGCCAGCGCTGGCGTGAGGAAGAGTTTGATTCCATGAATGCTCCCACAGCTGCTTGTTGGCTTGTCCCCACGCCAACGCTGCCCCCTTTGCTCTCGCATCCCACGCTGCTGCTGCCAGGGCGCTGCTCTCCCCACTCTAAGTGAAAGCCGGTCCCCCCAGCCCCTTAGTACCGGAGGCCCCTTGGCATCACCCTGACCTCTCTGGGCTTGAGCCTGTTACCTGCTTGGATAGTCTTGTGACATC
>NW_009728227.1:0-39996 GCF_000703405.1 Apaloderma vittatum | reverse complement strand
TTCCCCACTGTTCTGAAAACTGGTTAGAGAGGAGGAGCAGCTCCGAGGGCCCCAGCTCTTATCTGGCAGCGGGAGGCAGATAGGGCAGTGCAGCTCCAGGCGCCAGGCAAGCCTCACCTGGCTATTTATGGGGCCGAAATTCAAAGTGTAAGTATGTGCACGGCTGTCACCAGGCCTGGGGGGCAGTGAGGGGGTTTGGGAAGAGGGAGGAGCAGCCCTGCCCCTGCAGCCCCTGCTGTCAACTTCTGCCCCAGCTCCTCGAGAGAGGCAAGAGGAGCCTCGTCATGGCTTCCCTGGTACCTTTATTTTTAAGCACCTTCCACCAGATGTTAAACTGGCCTGAAAAGTCCCTCTTGATTTAGGCAGATGCAGAGAAACAATCGACTTCTGCAAAATTTGTTTTGGCTTTTGCAAAGTTTTTGGCACGGCTTCCACACCAGTTGGTTTTCCTGTGCGGGGTGTTTGGTGGTTATTTACCTTGGGGAAGGTGGGGGAGCAGGGCTGGGCACTGCTGCCTTGGCTGCCTGGCCGTGCTGCTGCATCCTCAGCTGCTGGATGTCCTCTGCTCTGTCCCCAGCCATGCCCGAGCCTGTCCATGCCTACTCCTGCCCACTCTTCTGGACTGAGTACGAAGGCCATTGCTACCGGTACTTCCCCATCAACAAAACTTGGGCTGAAGCTGACCTCTATTGCGCTGAGTTCTCCATTGGCATCAGATCAGCCAAGCTGGCCTCCATCCACAGGTGAGGAGCGCAGAAACTTGTCTTCCCACCCTGGCATGGTCTGGGGAAGAAGGAAAATGGGCATGAAGTCCCATTCCCACAGCACAAGCTCTGTGCCAGCATATTGAGCATCCCTCTGCAGCAGCAACCAGGTTAAATCTGATGCACTGGGCACACAGAGTAGATATAAGTTCCCTGACTTTTACTGAGCTGGCAGGAAATTTGACATAGTACTGCCTAAATTCCCCAAAGCTGCATTTTTTTTACTCTTGGAAAAGTGGTAGAAATAGAACATGATTACAGGCGTTTTCCCCCTCAGTCCCTCTCCCCCAGCTTTTGCCCTCACTCTGCCCCTCTTGCACAGACCCAGCAAAGTAATCAACAGCAATTAGAAGAGGGGACCCATTTGTCCACGCAGCAGGACGAATGCTTAGGGGCATGTCTGACCATTTGCCTGACGTACCTCCTCAGTGGCTCCATATTGCTCTGTTTTGCCAGCTGGGAAGAAAACGTCTTCGTGTATGACCTGGTGAACAGCCGTGTGCCGGGCATCCCCACCGACATCTGGACGGGGCTTAACGACCTGCGGCAGGTGAGAGCTCCCCCTAATCGTGTGGGAAATGGCTTTGAAAAATTCACTTCCCTGCTTTTTTGCCCTGGAAAGCCACTTAGGTTTTCTTCTTTGCTCCTTATAGTCCCATTAATCAGGTGGCAGCATAGGGTCTGTTGCGCAGCACCTGTGGGGAAGTTGTCATTTCATCCCCTCCAGTCTGCTTTTAAAAGAAAAGTGTTAATAGAATTAACAGATAATTACTAATTATTCCCATTGTATTTTATTAATGGATTAATAGGAAAGGCGTTGTACTGCTGGTCCAAGAAGAGCAAATAAACTGAAAATGCCTCCAATGTCAAAAACCACCAAGCTTCATTGCTTTTTTGTGATGCTCTGCAACTTTTCAAAGCTGACACATTGAAAATAGATAGTCTAATATGTAACAAAGAAAAATCGAGACCATCAGGACAATAGTCCCATGCCAGCAAACTTTTTGTAGATATCGGGAAAGGAATAAAAAAGAAAAAAGGAAAAGGAACACAGAATTGGCTGGGTGTTTTAAAGAATATATGGGTTTAATTTCTGGGCTTCCCCTGGTGCGAATGCCGCGAATGCTGTGGCTTTCCAGGGTAAGTTTTCAGGCTGTTTGGCCTTTGCTAAGCGGTGAGAGTGTCTCCTCATGTCCCTGGGATGTGGCACCAGGGCCGGGATCTACGTGGGAGTGGGACTCCCCTCTGCAAACAGAGCTCTGTGACCGTGGCCTCTCTCCACTCGCCCCACACCAGGAGGGTCACTTCGAGTGGACGGACGGTTCCTCCTACGACTACCACTACTGGGATGGCAGCCAGCCCGACGACGGGATCCACTCCATCCCGGAGGGGGAGGACTGTGTGCAGATGTGGTACCGGCACAGCAGCGGTGAGTGCTGCCGCGAGGGCGCCTGAACTCCTATTTGCTGGTTGATAAATTCAAACCCCTGCAGCTCGTGCTTTTCTGAAGAGGTTGCTGGCAGGCTGAGGATTTGCATTTTATTTTTTCATTATTATTTTCTTTTTTGTTTGCAGAAAAGGGATGTGTTTTCTCTTTCACCACATATGTATACACAACTTTCCCTTCACTCTCAGCCTGTCTTCCTCTCTCGCAGCAGCAGCGGCAGGAGGGGAACACCATCCATTTTAAGCATTACTAAATTTAGCCAGAGGTCTAAGTTTCCAATTTCCTCTCCCACACACAGCCTGTGGAAAGACCTCTCAGTTTGCCAGCTTTTCCCTCCCTTGCTCAGGCCAGGGCATTGTGCTGAAGCAGGGCAAGACCCTGCTTGTGCAAAAATCCCACTTCACACCCTCAACTCCAGTGGGACTCGTCAGGTGTATCCAGACCCTGTGGACATACCTAAACACCCAGTCAACGTATGACCTGCTGATATTTTGTGCTGTACGGGGCTGTGTTTGCAGCTCCCTCTCTGCTCCCAAAATCGAGTTGGGTCCAGGCATCCTCACCAGCATCCCCTGGATGGGGATGGGGAATGCTGAGAGCGGGCACGGCTGGGAGCAGCCCAAATGGGAGGACATTCAGGGAAAGCTTTTCACAGTGGCAGGAGGTCCCAGTCCTGAGGACAGTGCATAGTTAACCTTCTCATGCCTTTTTTCAGCTAATGCCTTGTTTTTTTTCCGGGGGGGCTGGGGGGTGGGTAGCACTGCGCTCCTGGAACGACAACACCTGCAGCAGAGCCTTCCCCTTCGTCTGCAAGATCCCTTCGCTGGCCCTGGACTGAGGCTCCTGGCGCTGCCTGTGCCCACCTCATTTTTGGGTGATTTCTCCAGCCATGCTGGGGTTGAGCGGCCAGGACATGCCTCGAGTGGTAATCGTGGCCAGACTCCGGCTGCAAAACCCCTCCTGGGAATGCCATGGGGATGAACCCTCCCCACGGGCAAATGGTGGTGGGAGATGTGTTAAACAGCGAAGGAGCTCCCCAAGCCTGAGCCTGACTTTGGGTTTCAGATCAACTATCACAGCATATTAGAAGAAGCCCATGATTTTACCAATGCACCAAACTCTTAGCACTAAAAACTAGCCATATGTAGGAAAGAGTTTTGCCCATTGACATGCGAAGAGTGGAGGAGAAGTGTTATTTTCTGTTAAGTTATGCAAAATGCCTCTTGTGCCTGTTATTTTTCTCTCTGCCAAAATAAACAACAAACAGCAAGTGGAGGCTCCTCCGTCTTTCTAGCGCTCGAGTGGCAGTGACTCCCCAGGGACAGGCGTCTTGTGCAAAAGGAGCTGATTTTACCCCAATCGGCTCTGCCTTAAAAGGGTGTCTTGGAGGGAGGAAGTGAGTGCCTGGAGAAGTTTATTTTATTGACCCCGACTGGTTCTGGGGGTCCTTGGGGCAGCCTGTGTGCACACTCCACCCTCCTCCCTGGCATCACCATGGGGGGTGTGAGCAGCCCCCACATCCGCACAGCATCCCTGCCCACAGCAGCCGAGCTGGGCTTGGCCCCAGCTGCTTTGGACTGACCAAATTACAAGGAGGGGCTGACGCACATCAGCTGAAGGTCAGCCTACCCTCATAAGCCACTCCTGGGTGGGAAAAGCTTGCAGCTTTTAGGGTCGCTGTATTTCCTAGTGAGACGATGCTCTTTCCTGCAGTTGTTGCTGATGTCTTCCTGTTCTTCTCTGGCACCGCAGAAGTACATTTATCTTTCAGGGAAATCATTTTTGGGAAGGTGAGTATGGTTGTGGCAGCCCCAGTTGCTCGTCAGGAAGATGGGAGCCTCCTCCTTGCGTGTGGGTGAGTTTGCAGAGCTCGGGTGCAAGTGGAGCTGTGATGGTGTCAGGGCCCGCGGGAAGGGCAGTGCTCTTGCGGCAAAAACATGCTGCTCCTTTAGGGGACACGGCTGCCAGGGCACTACTGGACCCAGCCAAATGCAATAAACCCAGTGCTCCCTGGAGAACCCCTGTGGTGTGACTGCCAGCCCCATGGCACCCAGGTGGCTTTGCCAGAAGCCCTGTGCAGAAGGGGCTGCCACCTCCTCCAGCCCCTTGCCCTCTCTCAGGAGTGATGTGTCCCATTTGTCCTTGCTCCAGCAAATTCCCAGGGTCTCAGAACACCAAAGCAGCAGGCACAGCCCTAGGCTGCCTTGTCTCAGCAGCTTCAAAGATGAGTAAAAACATCTTCATAAAATTGTCTGGTCTCCCTTGATATCACTACTTTAGAAACAAAAAATTTCAAAACTATGACTTTCCACTGGATAAAATGAGGTAAATAGCTGAGGCTCCGCTGGGAGCTTGTAACTGCTTCCTTGGGTGTCTGCTCAGCCTTCAGCTAAAATACATTTCCATTTGGAGAGAAACTGCAAATCTTGGTGGGGATAACAGTGATGGTGCAAACAGCACATGTGTGTCAGAGCAGGTTCCTAAAATAAGGAAATACTATCATCCCTGATTATATACTTTTATATATAAAGAGATAATACATATAAATATAACTATGTTATTTTTATATGATTTTATATGTATATGTGTGTATATGCATACTGTCCATGGAAAGTAAGCAATTTGTATAGTTTTCAATCCTGGGCAGGAGACAGCATTGAATCTGGTTTCTTGAGGCTTTTGCTTCATCATGAAATGGTAAATTACACCTAAACCGTAACAGTGTGTAAAGAAGTCAGCTGTAAAAGAAGCAGCTCTTCTTGGATCCAACATGCTAACAAAACGTTGACATGTAGGATCTGATCTGTGGCAGAAAAAGAGCTTGAGGAACCATTTTTATTCCCAGTTTCTTCTCCTTGTTCCTCTCACGTCCCCTTTTCAGACAAGCCTGGAGTTCATCCCGGTTAGGGCTCAGTATACCTTGAGCCAAAAAACTCTTTTTTTTCCCCCCTACAAATGGCATGAGATATTTCAAATGAAAGGTTAAAACCTTCCCTTTGGAAAGTGTTTGAAGACTTAGATCCTACTGTGGCTAAAAATATTGCTAATGGGAAAACCTATGAAAGCTGTCAGCTCTAATTAACATCTTCATTTCCACATAAAAACAACTGAACATTCCTGACCTGAAAGTCAGGACCGAAGTTAAAAGGGGTTTTGTTTTGCACACACCCTCTGGCTTTCTCCTCAGGATCCGGGGTTGTTACTTAAAAACCAGCCTTCATGGAATCACAGAATGTCAAGGGTTGGAAGGGACCTCAAAAGATCATCTAGTCCAGCCCCCCTGCCAGAGCAGGATCACCTACAGTAGATCGCACAAGAACGCGTCCAGATGGAGTTTGAATGTCTCCAAAGAAGGAGACTCCACAAACTCCCTGTGCAGCCTGTGCCAGGGCTCTGTCACCCTCATCGGGAAAAAGTTTTTCAAAATATTTTTGTGGAACCTCCTATGTTCCAGCTTGTAGCCATTGCCTCTTTTCCTGTCTCTCCTGACTAGTGTCTTCTGTTTCACAGTGATGAGGTAAGATTCAGACAACAGGATTTTTCACCTCCTTAATGAACTTCTAGTGGATCTGGAGATGTCAGTGCTCCATGGAAAATGGGATGTGCCCCCTCCCTCAGCACAGATAGTCCCAGATTTTGGGTAGCCAGGATGAGCCCCAGCTTTTCAAGCTCAGCTTTTTTGTCTGTCCCATAATCCCTAATTCCCCCATCATCCTGAATTTCTCCATCCTGATTTGCCATGTGGTGCAGGCAGTGGGAAAACCCACAGCACAGGACTCCCTCACGCCTCTCCTGAACCTCCCGTGCAGGTGACTGATGCCTGAGGGTCTTTTCACATTGCTGAGATTTTTGGAGCTGAACATCTTCCTTTGTAATACATGAAAGTGAGCAGTGTGTGATGTAGCCTGGCAGTGAACAAATATAATTGTCTATTAGTGACAAATGTCTTTATCTTCCTATACCCATTTTTTGGTCTCTACAGGCAATATTGCCCCCAGCCCCAGGCAGAGAGTGTCCCTGGCATGGCAGGTGGGAGAGATGGGCCTGCCTGCATCATCTGCCTTTTGATTCCTCTTTTCCCCTACTATTATTACTCTTTATTTCCTGAAATATGCTGCTGGATGTCTGGGGATGGGAGCTGCAAAGACAAGTGCTGCCAGCTGGCAGCCCAGCAATGATTTTACTCCCTGGTTTCTAATCGTGACAGCTCAGACCAGTGGGCTGGGCTGGGCTGTCCTTTCCTCTATTAATTCAGTGAGATTTTTCTTTCCCCTGAAAATTACTGGGAGGATCAGGCCTGCAGAGCTGAACTGTGAGCTTTTTCTTGTGCATCTCCTTCTCCCTGCCATGGTTTGCCTTGAAGAAACTCATTGCCTGAAAAAACTCATTGCCTAAGCAGTGGTGCAGCTCCTGCCCCGGGGCGAGAATGCTGCAAGGTGGGTCCCTTTCACAGAGAACAAAAATATCTTGAGGCCAAGAAGAAGGCTTCCAGCAGCTCAGTGAGTAAATTATAGACATTTACTAGCTGTGGCAGCGAGGTCCATCCCCAGAAAAAATCTAAACCCATTTGATAAACGACGTTACCTGTCAGTGTGATGGAGTTAGCATTAAACTTCTCCAGCTTTAGCGCAACCCAAACCTGTGAGGCAGGGAGAGACAGAGCAGCAGTGTGTGAGGAAGGCAGGCAGGATTTGACCCCGGGCTGTGCGGGTCCCGGGAGCTGTTGGCTGAACCGAGACATTCTTCCTGTTCTGCAGAAGGGTTTTCCCATCCCACCTCACGCCAGCTGCTCCCTGCTGCTGCTGGGGGAGGAGCGGGACGGTGGGAGCCAGCGGGGACAGACCTGCTGGGAATGGCATCTCCTGCCAGGCATAGCTGAGCCCAGCTGTCCTGAGACAGCAGGCTTTATAAACCGTGCAAGCTTCTGGTATGTGATGGCACCTGAATTAATTGGAAAAGCTCGGTGAAACTCGGAGCAGCACCAGATCCCCTCCAGAGAGACTTGCTGCTGCGGGGCTTCTCCAGCCCAGGGGACCCTGGGATGGGGCTGGCTCAGCCCTGGGGCTGCCTCATGCTGGCACCAGGGCCTATTTTGCTATGAATTGCTCCTTATCAATACCTCAAAAGTCTGCTCCCCATTTTGTGGCCAGGGATTTCCAGGCTTCCTGCAAAAACTGCCTTGGGGGTACTGCTGGCTGGGGGTTGGCAGCCCTGCACTGCTTTTGAGGCAGGGCTCCGAGGCACAGCCACCTGAAAAGTATGGTAAAGGCTTTTATTTGCTTTTCAGGGGCTTGCTAGCTTGGCTGGAATATTTGATTCCTGGGTGCAAACTGTCAGAGACACTGGTGACCAGAAGTAAAGCTCAGACTTAATGAAAGCCCAGTTCCTGATGTGGTTTCTGCTCCTAAAACAGTTCAGCTCTGAAGGTCACAGAGCCAAAGCGCAGGTGATTTGAGAGAGAAACAAATTGCAGCTGGCACCGTGATCGCCTGGAGTCAGTTAGCAAGGGTGGTGCTTTTCTGGGCAGATTGCTAAAGAGCTGGTACTCCCCAACAATACCTGGTTGCTGTCCCCCAGCGAGGTCCTGGGTGCCACGCTCCTGCTGCGTTGGCACAATGAGGCTGCGTCAGGTAATCTGCAAAATAGTCTAGTCCAGCTCTTGGGGTTCCCATGGCAACTGGATATTTGTTCATTTGTATTTCTTGAAAATTATGCTGGGTTGCTGATTGCATCGTTTGTGAAGCTCTTTGTCAGGAGGCTGATAGATCGTGGTTTGTCAGGGCTGTGACTGGTGCTGTTAATAAGCAGGTTTCTGAATGGGAGTCTTGCTGGAGTGTGGTGTGGGTTACAGCTGCATCCCTCCCACAGAAACTCAGTAACATAACCCCTGGCCTAGGAAGAATGTGCTTGCTCTACCCATCCCCTCTGACATCCATTTGTACTCGTGCCTGTGATAACACAAAATCCAACTGACTCACCCTGGGAGATTTGCTAAGGACGGGGTGGGAATGCTTCCATGTGAAATTTTCTTCTTGCCCTTCTGTAGCATGGAGTGGATTCAAGCGAAATGTACCCCTTTGGCTGCGCTCAGAAATCTGCTGTGGCTATGGGAAGGCAAGGAGTTTTAACTCCAAAGGGGTCTGATGAATCGCCATCTCCTGTGTGCCTGGGAGACGAGGGAGGTGAGAGCCCCGTGGACGGAAGGGTGGCTGTGATATGAGGGCTGTGGTTCTGCTCTCGCAGGAATAACCACCATCTTCCACTTCCAGAGTACAGAGAGGCTTTGAGGTTTGGGAAAATGCCATCTTAGATTAAATGCTTGCTAATTTTCAGTGTTGCAAAGCCAGGACTCTTTTTGGAGCAAAAGGAAAGGATGGTGCTGGAGGGCTGGCTTGAATTTTCAGAGGTGGCTGTAGAACAGGATAGGGAAGGCTCCTTTATTTTTTTAATCCTGAAAGCAGAATTAATTTGATTTGGATGCTGTTTAGACTCAATGGCCATGGGTTCCCAAAGGTCAGTTGACCCACAATCCAGCAGCAGTTTAAGATCTCTGCATTCTGTGTCAAGTATTTGTTTAATGGCAAAAATCCACTTGCCACTAATTCCTATTTTATCTCATTGAGATAATTAAATTAGGAGACAGGATAACTTGTCAGGTCTGTAGATAAAAGTTGTTTTGTGCAGCTTGTCTGCATGAGGGTGTAACACCTTCGTGGACTCCTGGTCTGCTCAGCAGTGCTGGCACTGATGCCCACATGGAGTACAGGGGCTGCTGGACCTCACCCTCCCCGTCACGGCCAACCTCCTCCATCCTCCCACCACTGGCCACGGGCTGCACCCAGCAGACGCCAAATAGGAAGGCCACAGGCAGAAGGAGGGGAAGAAAATGGAAAAAGGGAGGTTCATAGAATCATAGAATCATAGAATGGCCTAAGCTAGAAGGGACCTTAGAGATCATTTTAATCCATCCCCCCTGCCGCCAGGGACACCACCTCTCGGTTAAATGTGGTATTTCATCGGTGCAGAAGGCAAGTGCTTGCAGGAAAGGGCCATGGCCTTTATTAGTCTCCAAAGCATCACATGAAATCACAGTCCCAATTAAACGCTGGCGGCAAATGATGAATGTATTTACCTAGTATGGATAGTTACCCTGGATTTAGCTGGGTCGTGAAAGCAATTATAACTTGGTAATAGCAATAAGATTAACAGCTCTAATGAAATCTTAAATGCCAGCTTTGAAACCTGCCCTTTTTCCTGCATTGACTCCAGCAGGTGATCTGCTGTAGCTGTCTGAGGGGGCTGCCTGTCACTTTGCACGCGATCCCTCTGATCCTCCATGCGCACCTGGACTGACGGGGGTTTCGGTGTTACTTGTTACCCTGCGCCCCGTAACCGCCCAGGCAGCACAGAGCAGCTCCCACTCTGGCAGTAGCGCAGGCAGGGCACGGAAAATCCTTGCTCGGATTTGACATTTTTGGGTGTATTCTGCATATACAGTAAAGTCATCCTTCACTGCACATTATCTTGGCGATCTGGGTGCTCCCTGCTGCAGAGATGTCCCTTGCAGGGACAACTGCCAGGCAATAGCCATTGGGCTTCCAAAGCATCCTGGCACTGGTGGGTTTGGTCCCTTCAGCCCCAGGTACCGCTAGGATGTGACTTTTGGGAAAGGACTGGTGCATTTTGGGTTAAGGACTAGCAAGTTGAGTGAAGTGGGATGGTGAAGGATGTTTGCAGTTTCTTTCCCTCCTGGCTTTAGCATACACCCATACAAAGCACAAGATGCCTGTCAGGGTGGGGTTTTAACTTTCAAATGCCAGTGCAGGCTCTCACTGTTCATAATCTCTAGCAGCTATGGCCACTCCATTCTCTTTTGCCTTACTTTCTCCATTTTTCTGGTTCAAACTGGGCAAGCCCCAAAAAAGCTGCTGTTTTGTTCAGACAGCTCAGTGCAGTGAATGACCCATTTTTCTTCTCGGATGAGTCATGGATCCTCCTCTGAAAGATCTCATTATTAATATGCCATTTGGGGGATACGTCTGAATTTTCCAGCAGTGGCAGTGGCCTTGTCTGTGCTCCCTAAGGAAGCCTACACAATTAATGGCATGTGCCAAACGGCTGCACCCTAATGTAATAGATTTAGTATCTATATATTTTTCAAGGATATACTGAGGGTGTTTTTAATGGGCATTTTTATATTCAACATGCTGGAGGAGGTAGGAAGGTGCTGCCACCTCAAGTCTTCCCTCCTATAAAAGGCAAGGAGGCTGTGGCATGGTGGTGTTAGCAGGCAAGGCTGCCTTGCTGCCCCTAATTAGTGCTGTCATGAATTAATTTTTGTCTCAGGTGCTTCTCCACTCAGATTTCCCATATTGGTGACAGTGGGCTCTCCACTGTGGAAACTCAAACCAGAGGTTCCCTGGGGTGATGCAAAGGAGCTGCAGGTCTTCCTAAAACCTAGTGCAAAGGAGCATCTCTGATGCTACTGCCCGAGCAGACACAGCTCATCTCAGAGGCGCTTCTTGGTTAAAACTTGTAATTAGAATTTATTTTCCTTCCTTAGCTTTCAGAGTGACACTTTTCAGTGTTGCTCCTTCTGACATGACAGCATTGAGCGGAGATGGCTCAGGTCATGCTTGTGGCTCACGCTAAATCTGGCCATGGTCAGCAGTGAGTGGGGATGAAGGTTCTATCCTTCTGCAAAAGCAATGATCAATCCACTCCCCCACTGTGTAGCTCCTGTGATGTCGTTGCTTCAAGTCATGAGTCCCCAAAGGTGGGAGTCCCAGAAGCATCCTGTACAGGGGGTTTATGCTCCATATATTAAAATCCCTGTGATGTTTTAACCAAAACACTGGGAATTGGGGCAGGGTTGTGCCTAGGAAGCTGGAGATTTGGCTGGAAGTGCCTGAGGCACTGGAGTCTGGAGCCCCCCTGCTGCCTCTCTTGGTGACACAGCAAACCCTGGCCAAGGCCCCTCAGGAAGGAGAAACCCAGGTGGGAGCCAGGCAGGAGGCTGCAGTGGAGTCCCAATTAGAGCCAGCAGTGCTGAGCAGCCACAGCGATTCCCTTCTGCTTCTGCCTGTCCTGGATGCAGCTTTGCATTTTGGGCTCATTGTGCCCAGAAAAATAAAGTCTTTTCTCCTTAATTTGGCACAAGCTGACTTGCAGAGCTGGGGTAGCTTCCTCATCACAGGCTTTCTGGATCTGGCAGATGGGCCCCTGGGGGGGTGGAAATGCTCAGCCCCGACTTCAACCTTAATGCACGGAAGATGTGATTATCCTAACGCAGCACAGCTCCTGTTGCACCATTACACCCTGTTGCCGATGGGCTTCTTGATATGAATTGTCTTCGTTTGGGTGCAGATTCCCATGTCACCCACGGTGGGCAGGGACAGCCACCTCTAGCCCTTCCTCTGTGTGCACATGCATTGATCTGCTCTGCACTTCTGACTTAACCTTGCAGCTCTTCACCTCTCTTAGTTCCTTCTGTTTTCATAGGGATTACAAAGCAAATCTTTGCATCAGACTCATTGAAAGCAAACCTTGTGTTTGCAGAGCATCGGGAGTGGAGGAGGGATGGTTGTGATCCTGGGCAGCGGCAACAGCTCGGCAGGATCCCACAGGGATGGAGCTCTGCCAGGGCCAGGTGGGTTGATGCACAGCAGGGTCCTGGGGCTGCACACGAAAGAGCTCAGCAAAGTCAGACAAGAAATCGGTGCAGGGTCAGGAAAAGAAAAAAAGCAAGGGAATGGAATCACATGGTGGATTTATCATCTTGGGAAAGGCAAAAATCAAGCCTGAACATTTTGTCTTTCTCTGACAGTGCACTTGAACTAGAAGAGGGTGTGCACAGGGTGGCAGGGAAAGGAAGAGTCATTCCACATGAAAACTTTAGCAAAGGATGCTATCATTTTTTTTTTTCTCCCCCAAACAACACTCAGAGGTTGAAGAACAAGGCCTTCCGCTGACACCTAGCAAGTGCCTGGACAGAGAGAGCCCAGCATCTGCTCAGCGCTGATGGGGATGACCAGGTGTGCGTGAAGTGATCACTGCGGTTATCCTGTGCTCGGTGGGGCGAGGCTGGTGCCGCTGCACAGGGCACCGCGGGCAGGAATCGGCTGAGCCTTAGTCCGGCCGTGTGCTACAGCCGGCGAGACGGAAAATCATCCCTCTGATGCACATCGCCACTGGATTAAAGTTATACCCGTCTGCATCCCTTTGTAGGCAGAGCAGGAGCTTTTGCAGCGGCACATACGTGAGAGCGTGCTGCCATCTTTTGGCTATGCAAATCGGGAGAGGTATAGAGGAGTTATAGACGGGTCCTATGGCAGCTTCTGTCTGCTGGGAAAATGTTGCTTATGCACTGCTTTTTGCTGTGTGTTTTCACCATTATTCCCATTACTGTGACCCTGGGTGCGAGGGACGAGCACTGACTGACCTATGCTCAGCACTGGCTGAGAGGACACTATGGTGTCTCCTGATGACCCAAGCTGAGCATCCAAACAAGTGTATGGTGTTGTGGGACACCAGCATTCCTTTCTTCCAAACAAAATGCCTGATCAAGTGTCTATTTTTAGTGTTTCAGTGCAACATGAATAAAGATTTTCTCTAAATTTGAGAATTATTATTGAATGATGGAAAGTCTCAGGCTTATCTATTTGCTTCAGTGCTGCACTGCAATGTCTGAGGCCACCTAATTAGCACTTTCCTGGGTTTAAAAATGAATTTGCAATCAGCAAACAAGTGAGCACTCTATTTTATACACAGTCTTTACTGTGTCTTTGTTGCCCAGGACTGAACGGTAACTACTTCTACTAGGCACAACAGGTTTGGAAATGAAGTTCAGAAAACAGGACATCTAGTCCCTCTCTGGTAAGCATCATCCAGAGCTAAGCATGACTCCATCCATCCATACATCCTCGCCACAAAATCTGCCAGTGTGCTTTCTGTCAAAAAAACCCTGGTTGTGCTTTGACAACTCTGGAGCACCATCAGCTGCAGAGGTTACTTGTCGGTATGGCAGCCTTCCTCTTTTGTTTGCCTGTGTCCAAATGGCTCATCTATGGCCCTTCACCTTTGAAAAGGCAAAGAAAATGGAAATTACTGGAAAAATGTAAGTGAATACTCTTGGCTGCCAAGGCTGGCTGTAGCAAATGTGACCTGACGGCTCTCCTCCCACGCTAGGCTGGAGCCGAGCTGCTGCCCACGCTGCATTGGTGTGTTGTGAAGCGCACTGAGGTTGCTCAGCGCTGTGTGACCCCTTCCCTGCCTGGGAAGTACTGGCCATTGGTGCTTGGTTCAGCTCCAGCACAGCCGTGGTCCTGCCTGATGGTTCGGTTACAGCTGCGCAGGATGAAATACCTCTCTGGTACTCATCCTGGTTTAACTGTCTCTTTTGTGGTGAATGCTTTCAGGAGAACAGCCCTGCAAAAATAGCCCTGAAAAGCTATCATGAGCAATTTCTCTGTAGGTCACCTCCTATCCTTCTTGTGGCGAAAAAGCCAATATTTGTGCAGCTGTGGAACAAGAAAGAAAAACTCTCTGGGGAGATTAGAGGGTCAAACTGTGCCCAGTATTTTGTTGATGCATATGTGATCCATTTGAATGTGACATCTCTGGCAGTGACATAAGCTGCTTTCCCAAATATAAGGATGTCAATATATCATTTTTCTGATACAGAAAAATAAATTTCAGTGATGCTGCACTGAAAGAAGGTGAGGGACAGAGATGGAGAACTGCTCTGAGCTAACAGCCCATCACTGAGAATATGTGTTGAACTGGCATGTTTCAGGCTGTTTTTCTTGCCTCTGCCCAAATCAACAGCAGTGAGTCATCACGGCAGACGGTTTCAGCTGCCACGGTGTTCGTAGCACTACATCACACAGGCTGCTGAAACCCGCTGTTTTCTTCTGCTGTTGACAGGAGTGGGACTCTGATCCCGGCCATCCTCGACACCCGAATGATGACCACTCAAGGGAAATGTGGTTTCGGGAGCCAGAGATCCCACATTTTATTTTCACACCAAAAGAAGCAGTGCCTTGCTCCTGTGCTGGGCTGGGAAACTGTGGAAGATTGGGCAGAGTCCACCCAGGCGCAGGGGAAGAGGAGCCGCGACATGAGCAGCACAGTGCTCCTGCCCGTCGTGATGAGCTATGGGAGCTCTGCAAGAAGCAGCAATGCAAAGGTCTGGTTTTAGCCTCCAGCCCAGCCATCTGCTCTTTGGCCAACCCTATGCCACCATGGCTGCTGCCAGCGCATCCCATGTTAGCTGGTGAAGGTTCTGGAGAACAGGTCTTGTAAAGAGCATCTGAGGGAACTGGGGTTGTTCATCCTGGAGAAAAGGAGGCTGAGAGGAGACCTTATCACTCCTACAGTTACCAGACAGGAGGTTGTAGCAAGGTGAGGCTTGGTCTCTTCTCTCAAGTAACAAGTGATAGGACAAGAGGAAATGGCCTCAAGTTGCATGAGGGAAGGTCTAGATTGGACGTTAGGAAAAATTTCTTCATGGAAAGGGTTGTTAAGCACTGGAACAGGCTGCCCAGGGAAATGGTGGAGTCACCATCTCTGGTTATATTTAAAAGACGTATAGATGTGGTGAGTAGGGACATGGTTGAGTGGTGAATTTGGCAACGCTGCATTAACAGTTGGACTTGGTGATCTTAAAGGTCTTTTACGACCTAAACTATTCTGTGATTCTCTGCTCAGTGCCTGGGTGCCTGCAGGCAGGAGGCACTGTTAAGCACCCACCCCGAAAATCCACCGCTGCCCACCCCGAAACCTCCCGGCGGGTGGCTGCAGGAGGGCCAGCGTGGTGCTTGGCGAGGCAGAGCGGGCATCCCGTGGCAGTGCCGGGGCTGCAGCCAAGCAATCTCTCTATTGCTGTCCTGCACGAGCACATGGCCAGGGACAGAGGCATATCTGGATTTCTCCAGGAAACTTGCAGGACATGGATGTCACTGAGCAGCTTTGTCTGAGCAGACTGATGTGATTTAGAAGGAAAGCCGATGTACTTGAAGTCATTTTTCAGTCTTGACCAGTGCAGCTTAGCCAAAGGTCAGCCCTTGGCTGGAGCCGACTGACAGTCGTGGGGCTGCAGGCATGTACCCATAGCACCAGCAAAAATAACAAATGATGAAATGTGCTGGCAGGACCTGTGGAGATTGACTTCAGTTTGCTACAGGGACAAGTATTTCAGTAGCTTTTCAAGGTCAATGGAGACATCCTTTTGCCTTAGAAGTCCTTGTTGCCACAGCTCCTCTCTGCCCCTTGCTTGGGAGTGGGAATACGGTTGAAGCTAAAGGAGCAGAGGTGAAAGCTGCTGCTTCGGCACAGCCTGGGCTTTGCCCTGCCAAAACCCCGGCTGCTCAGCTCACGTTTTGGGCTTCTCTGCTGCCCAGGCAGTTCCCTGCACACAAAGCAATGGGATGGGGAAAGCATGAGCCTGCATAATCATCTCTGTTAACGCTGTCAGCCTATCCTGTCTCCAGAGACATTCTCCCTTGAATACCAATCTTACAGATACTCATCAACCAGCCAGGCAGATTAGATTAACCAGATTTCTGCATCCAAAGCTGATGCCAATGTCTACTGATTGGAAACCACTTCAGAGCACAGGCGGTTAAATAAGAAGGTGTCTCCTACTCATGCACAAGCATTGCTCAAAGCAGACAAGAATGCATAAGAAAAGGCAGAGGACGCATGCAGCAAGGCTGAGTTAGCAAGGAGTACGGTATGCTTTTGGTCTAATGGTTACTACAGCCTCAGGAATTTGCTAATTAGCTGTGTGGGACAGCTAATTATCTTGTCAGCCAGTAAGTCAAATAGTAATTCAGTTCACGTACACTTTTTTCCTTTCTTTCTCTTTGGAAGAATATTTGGCATCTCAGTGTGCTGTTGTGGTGCTGCACAGGCTGCAGGTCATCGATCACCCTAGCTCTGGAGGAAGGTGGGCTCACCACCACCCACGGTCCCTGCCGAAAAACAAAGCAGGGCAAAACATCGGGGTTTGGGGTTGTTGGTTTCTTTATCCTCAGACTCTGAATTACATCTCAAGGATGGGGCCAAAAGACAAGCCCAGAACGAAGAGGAGCTTTCAGCCTGCAGTATGGGGGCAGTGGTCCTCAAGGGCCAGAGCTAGCCAGAAAGTAATAGCCTGAATGGTTTTAATTAGAAACACAGGTCTGAGCCGTACAGAAACTTGTGCCCTCACTACCGCACACCCTAGTTACCTTTTGTATGCTTCTCATATGAGTAGCTGAAGCTGTGTGCAATGGATAGGGCAGAAATTAACAGCTAGAAAAGGCTTTTTTTTTTTTCTGTCTTCAGTCTGTGGGCCTAACCCTGCTGTGAGTGATGCCAGAGTAAATCTGAAATTCATTTAATTTGTTAGAGTTACTACTCCAGGTGTAATGAACTGCAGAATTTGTTCCTATGTCTGATGAGGGGTCCACGTCTGGGGCAGGAGAAGGAAACCTAGACCAATGCTGCATTTGCCCCATCAGCGTAAGTCATGTCCCCCATCTCTTCCAAGCCAAGAGAGAGGGGGACAAGGGGGTGACATACATTATTAATGATCTGAGTTCTAATAAGGCTAATCACCAGCTAATTGAAGTCCTCCTGTTAGCTATCCTGCACTGCTCTGCCCTAACACACAGCATGGGGACTTCTTAGCTGAAGTAGCTGAAACAATCTCTTTGGAAGACATTCCAAAATTAATTTAATATATGATGTCTGCTGGGACTGGGTGAGTCAGAGCACTGTGATGGGACTGTGAATGTGCTGCAATTTATTGGTACTAAAGTTTAAATAAGATTGATGGAGCCATAAAACATTATTGAGGAGATTTCATGGTGGAGCCTACGTGAAAAATAAAGCACATCTACAGGCTCCTGGTTTTGTAGCATCCTCCCAGCTCACTGTGCAGTTGGGATGGTGATCACGCTGTGGGGTTGTGATGTAGGCTGGGGTGAACATCTGGGACTGGCGAGAGTCACCTAAGCTCTGCAAGGAGATTTCACAGAAGATGAGAGATGGCCTGTGGAACTAAGTTTAAGGTCAGCCTAAATTTTCTGGTTATTTTGTGAGGTTTCATCATAGCTGGCCTTGAGGAGGAAGGCTTGCAAACCTGGTGAGATCTGAGGTCAGTGCAGGGGGGATGAGGATGTCCCAGCTGATTTGAGCTGCTCAGGCTTAGGACACTGTAAATACCTCTTGGAAAAGAGCATTCATGCTCCTACAGGAGAAACCAGTGTTGCTGGCTGTGGTGCCTGGGAGTCTTTGCAGCAGCAGCTAACTGCAGTCAGGAAGGGAGATGCCTTGAAGGTCCAGGCATCCCTCGCTGAATCTGAGGCTGTCCCTCTACAGCCCTTTTGTTCCAGGGCAGCTGGGGCTGGTTCCTTCCTCCTCACCCCACTCCTTCTCAGCAGTGTCGGTGCCTCTGCCCTCAGCTCCATGCAGTGAACCCCACCAGCAAACCCCACTAGGCTGGAAAACAGAGACTGCCCATCTGCCACAAACGCTTTTGGAAGTAGAGCAAAAGAAATTGCGTGGATGGTATAATAAAACTACAAAGGATTGTTGGCTTTGGTTTGCTTTTCAAAGATTAAGAAACTCTTTCAAGTGTTGTGGGCTTCATTTATCATCTAGATATAGACCAGCACAGGCAAGTACGTTTATGGTGCAAGATATCTCTAAAAGTCTTTCTTTATATTCACAGCTGTGAGGTATCAAACAGTCAGCTTTTTAATGAAAATTCAGGCAAAGTAAGCTGTAAAGAGGAGCAGCAAGTATATGTGGAGCTGTGGAAGTCTCCACCCACAGGCTGGGCATCCATGGGCCCCAGGCAACTCTGCTTTCCCAGTACTTGTACACTGTCACATCACCAGCATGCTTCTGCAGCAGGGATGACCTGGGAAGGGTAAGGAAAAGCTTGCTGTAAAATGTTTACAGGCAGTCTATTTTGGCTGAACTGTCTCCATGTGGGTTTGTAGGAAGGTTTAGCAGTGGCTGCTGCCTTAAGGTTTTCAGTGCTCCATGTGTGCAGCTGACATGTACAGTATTTCTCACTTGGAAATCTCTTCCCAAATGCACTGAGACCTCACCTCAGCTTCAGGGCAAGAGCAGGACACACCAGGATTTCCAGCCTGGATATCTCTATGATTGCTGGATAAAAAGAGCTGAAGTAGAATCCTCCTGATTCTGAATCTCCGTTTGCAACTGGGTGTGTGAGTCATCAATATGTTGACACATACTGATTTTTGTAAAATCTGGCATTTGTTTCAGTAGTAGTGTTGATATACAAGAGGCATTGAAATTAAATGCTGCATGTTAAAGATCAGTTAGCTTTTACTCCCACTGAAAATGACAATGGTATTTGGAAGACATATGTGCACCCACATCCCTGCTTATGCTCGCTGAGAAATTTATGCCCCTCTCCCCAGCTGCAGAGAGGCCATTTCCTCTGCAGCGAACTTTCTAGCTCTTCTCTTTCTCCATTTCAGTGTGGTTTTGTGTACTGGAAAGGGCAAGTGGGTCACTGCTGGCCACGATAGGCTAGGAGCCGCCTACCATTCTTCAGACCTTGTTCTCTTCTCCCAGGGTTTATTCTGGGTAACCGAAGCAGTTGATTCACATCATGTGTGTGGGCTGCAGGTGCAAACACATCATCTGCTGTGAAAGCTGCACTCCTGGGGTCATTAACAGCAGCTTAAAGGGAGCAGGGTAAGCACTGGTACATGTAGCTTCAAGGCTGTGAGACCTGGTGCAGAAGTTTGCAAGGCTGATACCAAGGGCTTTATGCTGCTCTCCCGGAAGAAGAGATAAGGTAAGAGAAAGTACGGCAAAGGTACTTGCCTGATTTACCAGAGACACTGAGTTAAGCTTGTCCCCTATAGGCATCTCTATGTGGGTGGTACGGGGCCTGGCTGGTTGCTGGGGTACGACTCTGCTGGTTTGAGCAGGGAACCTCTTGCTGCTTATTTTCTACTCAAGCAGCTTTGTTTATCAGCTTCCTGATCTTGGGGCACTGTTTTAAAAGAAAGTGGTATTTTGAGGGGTAAAACACGTGTCTAAAATGCATTATTTAAAGCAGCAGTCATCCTTAAACACGGGGTGGAACCTGCCTGGACTTTCCAGTTCCTGCGGTTGGTGTTGCAAGGAGGTGGAGGTGGCTGTTGCTCAATGCCTGTGACTAATGTGCGTGTCCCTGCCCACGCTCTCGTGGGGAGTGAGCACCCTCCATGGTAGTCCAGCTCAGCTGGTGGTTGGCATAGGGCCCTACATGAGAAGACCTGGGCCAATATAACCCTGGGGAAAGGGGGTTGGGGGCTCTTTTTGGCCTGATAGTCGCCCTAATGCGGTTAAGTGTGCTGTAGGAGGGCTGCTGCTCATGGAGAAAGGGTGAATCTCTTGCCTGAGAGGTGGTCACAGGTGGCAGCTGTGCTGGCTTCAGCCATCATTTAAGGATGATAAAAGAAACCAGCACAAAAAGGCAGTGATTCTTGCACTGAACCAGTTTCCTGGTGTGGTTGGCACTGTGCCTTACAAAAGAAGGTGTAGTGGTCCAGTTTGGGCAGGACTGAGGCAGTGGGGAGAGGCTCTGCCCTTGAGAAAAGCACAATGTGCCAGGGGCCAACAGGTAGAACAAAAGGCTCCCTCCTGCCATTTCTCTCTCTCTGGACCCAGAAATTCAAATGCTACTGTATAAAGGATATGAGCACCTTTTCCTTTTGGCTTATTTTCTCTTCCATCCCTGCATGAATACAGATGCAAACTGAGTTTGCTACAGATTTACTACGAAAGTGGTTTCAATTGCAAGAACAGGACTGGGAAGACAGAGGGAAGCACTTTTTTTTGCTCTTCCTCTCATTTATACTGAAGTTATAGATGTCATTTATCATTTCTAATCATGTGCATGACTTTGTCAGTTTAATCTAATTTAACACTAGATTTGCTCAGGGGCTTCTTTCCATTCCTTCCCGTTCAGGCGAGGATCCGGCACGGGCAGGGGAAGGCCATCCTGATGCTTTGCAGCCTCCCCAAAGGGCTGGTGGCTGGGGGGCTGGATGCACAGAAGCAGCATGTTGGGGACCACCAGCAGTGCTGGTCTCTGCTGTGATGCTGGTCCCCTAGGAGGCCCAGAGGAACTCACCCGGTCATCGAAAGTGTCTGCGAGCAACGGCAGCAAGTAAGAATCTTAACGGCAGCAGTAAGAATCTTGACGTCACCCATTACGGCTGCTCGCTCCGTCTCGCCTGCCGGGGACTATTTTTAGCATTATCTCAAAAGTGCCTCCTCGCCAGGGTTTAGTTGCTTAGCAGCCGCCTCCCGACTGGCGCGATTAGGATGGGAGCAGGCAGTTATTAATGCACACGTGTGGAGATTACCTTGTGGTTTCCGACCAGTCGCTGCCCAAAAACCCAGCAGCTCTCAGGTGCGCAGTGCTGGGGTTTTTCTGCCCCAGAGACTGATGTCCCTTGCATGCAGCGGTGACAGCTCTTGCTGGCCTCGAGGGGCTGCCTGCACCCCCTGCTCTGGGCTCACTCCTCTGACAGAGCAGACCCTTCCCTCTGGGTTTGTTCTGTTTGGGAAAAGGCACCAAAAAAGAGGCTCGGGCTCTATATGTGCCTCTGTGGAAGTCCCCAACCTGCAGCCAAGAAAACGCAGTGCATGAAAGATTGGCAGGATGCTGTGTTTATTCTTTGGTGAGCCATTTTGCTTTCAGCTGATCTGTTTTCTCTGACATATATAGAATTGCATGTTTCTAAAGTTGTCTACATGGATTGCTGGTGTCTGAGAGTGAAATTATGTTTGTTATAAAGTCAGTGATATCCTCAGTCATAACAGGGCTCTCGGAAGACAAAGGGAGTTATTTTCTCAAATTGAAAATTTTGGTAGTTAGCTTACATCTGCTCAAATTGATTAAATCAGATTGCTGAGCCATATATAACTCTGTAAATATATTAAGCTGAAAAAAATTCTTTTAAGTCTCCATGCCCTGACAAGCTCTTTTTAAAGCTGGAAAATCCTGAAACGAGTTACTGTAGGTACAAATATAATACACGACTAAAAGGACTTTTAGGGACTAGTTTCCAAAACTGCGCAATTGTAAGCATGTCCCAGCTGCTGGCAAAGTGATGTCTGCACATGGATACCACTGCGGCTTTCCAACAGTCAGAATGTTGTAGCTCCTCCTAGGATTTACTACAAGGAGCTATCCAGACAGCAAAATTGTCCATCAGCCTCTGTTCAGGGATGGTCCTGCTCAGCGGCAGCATTGGTTAGTGTCTCTTCAGAATGGCCACTGTACATGGGGTGATCAGCACGGCTCAGCCAAGTTCCTGCCCCAAGGAGCCTCCATGAAGGGACAGATAGCTCTTGGAGATTAGGTGGCAAAGGCAGAGGCTTTTGTGGGTGGGCATCCACCACCTTAATGCTATCCTTGATCGTGGTCTGGCCCTCAGATCTTTTTTTTAATTTTTTTTTTTTTTTTTGAGCAGTTGTAGAACAAGAACTTAAAAACTTTCTCATCAGGGCCCTATCTGGGGGCAGCAGACCCTAATTAGCACCTTTAATCCTTTTCAAATTCCGAGATTGTGCAATCTCCAGTTTTGCTCCATGTCCATATGCAAGCCTTTGATCACTCTTGAGGAATATTATTTGCACTAAGTGGAAAATAGGGCATAATTTGATAAATCTGAAAAATCAGGCTGAGGCTGTGTGTGCCTTCTGGGGCACATCCTAGTGCTGTCTGCCCAAGCCCCTCAGGGATGTGCTGTAGCTCCTGTTCCTGCAATTGCATCTTCTCATCTTGGATGACCAGGTATGTCTGGGAGCGCACCCAAGCTGGAGAGCAGTGATGCAGGGTCACAGGTTTCTGAGCGCAGGCAGAGGAGGTATGGGGAGGGAGAAGGCAGAGGCGTGTGCTGGAAATGCTGTTGGGGTGGGAAAGTGCTTGATCTGGGCAGCTGAGGAAGGGAATAGAGGTCTGGGATCTTTGATAACCCACTGCCCAGTTATCAGGAAAGGATGTGCCATTGCAAGGACAGATGCTATTTCAGGAGTGATGCCGTTTGTGAGACAGAAGGTCTCTCTCAGGCACTAGGACCTGAACGCTGCTGGCAGGAGAGGGTTTCTACTGTGTGTCAGAAGGTGCCAGGAGGAATCCTGCAACATCCAAACCAGGGATCAGATTCCTACTCAAGGGAAGCGATCCCTGAATATCACCCTCTGTTTAATCCAAGGTAGGTTATGCTGTTGTGTGTTTTATACCCTGAATCTCATCTGGACTGTCTCCACACCCCGCCTAGGCTGTGGGCAGGGATAAGAGGTAGGAGCACTGGCTCCCAGCATGAAAGCCCTGTGTGCCTAACTGTAGTCTTAATGATTTAGTGTAAAAGGCAGCAATCAAGCATGAATTCAGCCTTTTTTGCCAGCTTGGTCCACACATCATGCATTTTTAGAAAGCCATCCTACATCTTTCATGTAACTGGGAGTTACGAGCCACCTTTTGATAAATGTCAGCCAAGAATTAAGTAGAGTATGAGAATGAGGCAGTCATGCATTCCCTGCAGGTGACGGTGACACCAAAAGCCTTCCTGGTGGTCTGTGTTACTACCCAGCTAGCTGGCAAGCTGGAACAGGGCTCATAGAGTTTGAGGAAAAGTAAAATACAGTACTACACAACACAGGAGGTATTTCAGTCTGGTTATATTGGCACCTTAGAATAATCTTTAATCACTTGAAGATAAATGGTGATTCCTGAGCTACTAGAAACTCAGCATTTCAGGAAAATCATTCTCTTACACATGCTTGAGTGATGGGGCCGTTTTCTCTCCTTTTGTCCTCTTTAACTAATGTACAGTAAAGGATGCAGAACCAATTACTAAACTGTTTTTCCTGACCAGCCTTGGGAAAGGTGGATTTGGCAGATAACAGCAGCAATGACCTGGGAGTCCTGGCCAAAGCAGAAAAACATGGCTGTGTGTTTTTGCCATAGTCCCAAAAAGGCGATTTGAGAATCTAGTACCATGTGCCTGTGTTCCTGTTCTTCTGCAACTATAGCTGGCTCCTTGTCACTATCTGGGACGTGGCCTGGCTGAATCAACCCAGTGTGCACCCAAGTGTCTGCACAGGCATGCCCCGAGGTGATGCTGGAAAGGCTATTCCTTGGCTTTTTGCTCCTATTAGTCATGTTAGTGCTTGCGCCCATATTGATAATTTTCAGACGTTATGCAGCGTTAAAGCATGAAGTTAAAGGCCCTCCGCCCTTGTGAGGCAGTGCGAGAGCAGGTTTGCGTGCTTTTCTTTAAAAACAACCCCTCACTAGGCTTTTTAATGTTTTTAATGAAACACTTTCTGCATTCAAATGCCAGTGGCCTGCCGCGACAGCACCTTCGCTCTGCCACCTGCTGCCAGCTGCTGTAAATGTTGGCTTCGCTGCAGCCAGGCCTTGGGCTTTTTTTTCCTTTATTGTAAAATAATTTTGAAATAAGAAATACTATTTAGGTGGTTTAGGACAGAGTTTTATGCCATTACTTGTTTGCTTAATGCTCTTTACTTTGGCAGCAAGTCAAGAATGAGAAAGGAAATTAGCGTTAACATTTGTCACACATTTGGTAATATTGCATATAGAAAGGTAAATGCCAAATATACATATGCCACTTTAGAAATAAATGCTGCTGGCAAGGAAAGGCGTTTTCTACCCAATTACGTGGCCTTTTTGATGTAAATGTTATGAATGTGTGGTAATATTTGGCCATCTGCTGATGACAGTAAGAATTGCACAGGCATGGCAGCGCGGAGCCCCTGCACCCTCACCCTGGCTCCTGCGGGACCCATGGCCAACTGCGGCGGGAGGAGGGATCGCGGGGACCCCGGCACCCCCAGGGGTACCTGGATCTGCCTCGCATGGCAGGATGGGGGTGATAGCCTCACCCAGACTTTCTGACACCAAAAGAACCCTAAATCCAGGTTTGTGATAACAACCTGCCATAATATCTGTGGGTGGCAACTAGCAGATGACGCTGCTGGCCCTTGGCAAGCTTTCCTCAGGCTTTTGGCTACTTGGTGCTTTCAATCGCTGAGGTGTTTCTAGAAATGTGTTTGCCTAATGTCTGTAACCTGCGGACCAGACGCAGGACAAAAACCAGGGCACAGTATCTCGGTGAAAGAGGAAAAGGAGAGGTTTGAGAAGAAAGAAGGGAAGATGAGAAAAATACAAAGTGGAAAAGGTCTAAGAAGAAAGTGGGCAAGTCTTGGTTTGTGTGGTCAAGGTTGTGTGAAGGAGGAGATGGAGGTTGAGGAAATAAGGACAAGCTGATGAAGGAAGATGTGAAGACAAGAGAAGGGAGAAAGGTGAGGAGCAGTGCAAGCGATGTGCCTTTCTCAGAAGAGAGAAGTTAGGATCTGCTGTCCAGGTCATGATCTATAGAAACTTGTCCCTTAAAGTCCCTTTGCCCCCCCTCTGTTCACACAGGCTATGGGTCGGGAAAGAGGGGAGGGCTCAGGACTTTTCAGCTCCTGTCTGAGCCCTGCCAGCACCAGTATTTGTATTTCTTGGCTCGGTGTGCCTGATGGGCAGTGGGAGGCACTGACCTTGCATGATCAGAGGAGGATGTTCCAGTGCCCTTCCAGGCAGATGGCTTTCCCCGTGGCCTGGGGAAAATGGTGGGTCTGGGTCTTACACTCGTGAGCTGGAGTCAGTCTGGGTGGAGCAGCCGGGACAAACATGCTGTACGCTGGGATAACAGCAGGGCTGTGAGACTGTGGCAGCGGGGGTGCAGTTCAGCTCTGCCTTGACTCCATCGTGGAACTGAAAGCAGTTCGTTAAAAGTTTCATTGCTGGTTTTGTTTTCCTTTTCCTCCCCAAGACTGGCCACCCTGTTTTATGTGACCAGCACTGCCCCAGCCAGGGTGGACACAGAGACGTGGGTGCCCCAACTGTGTCACCTAGGAGACATCTGGCACTAAAGTCTTCACCGTCCTTTCCTCCTCTTCCTTTACCACATATACATATTGCAGAATATTGGTTGTGGTTTATTAAAAAAGAAAACACGTTGCATAAGGGGATGTGATTTTAGAGTCTGCCCAGCAGAAGGCAGTCTGGTGAGCTCCATCAATATTTGATTATCTTCTCCTCCTCCCATCAGGGGGAGATTTCAGAAGTTGACATCCCTGCCACCACACAAAAAGTACCAAGGAGGTATTTTAGGAAGTGAAAATGGAGGATTTGGCTTTTAAACCCACAGAAACATAGTGAGTCAGGAAAGGTTTCTAGAAGAGACAGATAAAATAATAGCACAGCTGTTTTCTTTCAGTCTTTCCTACACATCTTTTTTACATCTCTTTCTGCTGAATTAATCCTGAATTTTCTCATCACAGCCACAGTTCTGCCCTGTGAGTCTACCCTCAACAGAGACACAGGCATTTGGCACCCTTATAACGCCAGTCCCATCTGTATCCATCAAACCCTCAGTCTCAGCTGTGGTTTGTGAGCTGGGAACAGAAAACCATGCCCCACAGCGAGAGCTAGAATGGGGTAAAGGAAGGTGACAAATATGAGGCAGGGATGCTGAATCAGTGAGGCTCAATAGGAGTGCAGTCCCCAGCCTGGCCAGCACTGAGAACCCGAGGAGCGGTCCTCGGGGTGGCTGCTGGTCTGCCTTTCTTGGGGGAGAAGGAGAAATTCTCACCATCTGTCAAAAGTCAGCACTTGAAACTTCCCAGCCCTTAGTTCAACCGAGGGGTCATTTCACTGCTGCAATGAGTTTGTGCTGGGTAGGCACTCTGTTGATTACATCTGTTAAATATGTAAATATGTTAAACTGTTGTGCTGTTTACCATCTCTGGGTGCTGGATTAGGGTTATTATTTCACTGTAGTGTGTAAATGATACGATAAAATTACTGGTCATGAGGCTAAGCTGGCATTGCCGTCATCTCTGTACTTAATAATTACATTCTTTACCTTTTCTTCTCAGAGTCAGTCTACGAGGGAGGCAAGGGGAGACACTGTCCCTCACTCCTTCACCTTATTCTCCTCCAGGCTGGTTACAATAGCTCTTGAGAATTTTGAATATCCTTGGGATGTTCAAGCCAGCATGTTCCTGTTTCTATGTCTCCTGAATGTGTTTCAGGTCCTGTTTAAGGTTAAACAACTACTTAAGAATACCACTCAGAGGTCTCCCCATGGGTGGATAGTTATGAGTGGCAGGGTGTATAGCATAGTATGGCAAGCACCTAGGACACTGGACAACTCCGATGTTTTGGAATTTCACATCTGAACAAGTGCAGAATCCTAAAAAACTAGTAAAGTTTGCTGTCACTCTGGCAATTCCAGAGAGACACAGATCCCTGCAACATGCTGGGGCCTGTCCCATGTCTACCATTCTCTACCAAGGGGAAGAGAAGGTCCCCAGATCTGATGACAAAACAACAGGCGCTGCAGCCACTCCAACCTCGGTGACAGGCACTGCGGCTGAACCAGCGAACCAACCCATGCTGGTATCAGTCACACCTAGACACAAGAATAAATAGCGGATGTAAAAGTCAGCTTGTTTAAAATCATACTGAGAAGGGAAAGGAGGAAGAAGCAGACAAAGTGGCTACTCTAAAGCAGGACCATCACAAGATGAGGAGGAAGAGGCAGAACTTGTAAATGAGGTGGTAACCACCCGATCCCTATCTCTGCCTGAGCCACAAGATATACGGAAAGATTTCAGCTGTTGTCCAGGTGAGCACATTGTCACCTGGCTGCTCTGATGAGGAATAACGGGGCCAGCAGCCTGGAATTAGAGGGCAGCTGAGATCCCTTCCTAGGGAAGGGGCCATTAAAAAAGTGATTAGAGAATGGACATAAGCCCTCAGCCTGAAAGCAGTCTGTCAGGCATGAAGGAAATGTACCCCTTCAAGGAAGATGTTATATGTCACCCAGGCACATGGACCAGCATGGTAAGAGGTGTCCAGCACTTGAGGGAATTAGCTGTGCTGAAGATGATTTATGATGACCTGGACAATGACTAGTTACCCACAGATGTGGATCAAGTCAAGTGTATCTGCCCCACGTGTACGGAGTGCACCACTGTCATCTGCCAACTCCTTGGCAGTAATGACCCAGAAAGATGGAGAGGGACGAATGGTGGATCGGTTGGCTTGACCTTTGTCCTGCTTACCTGTAGCTGTGTCAGGCTGGGTCGTATGGATCCTTATGCAGAGCCTTGAGCAGCCTGATCTAGTTGAGAGGCATCCCTGCCCGTGACAGGGAGGCTGGATTACATGATCTCTGAGGTTCCTTCCAGCCTAGGCCATTCTATCATTCCCCTAACTTCAAGGAGATTATCTGACCTCTGAGGGCCCTGAGCAACCCTCATAGCCTGGAATGGGCATTTGTCATAGGGAAATTGCTGACCTGTACTTCAGGCTATTGCTCCCTGCTCCAAAGGCAGCTGCGTTGCAGCAACAGCGAAGGAGGAAAAGAAAAAAAAAATTGAAAAATCTGTGTCGGAGAACTGTGAGGTTAAACCGAAGCAGATATGGAGTCATTTCTTGCCACAAGACAAATGGTATTAATCACACGTGAACAAGATCCATCCCAGGGCTTATGAAGACTGTCAGCTTTGTACACGTGGATAAAAGGCACTAAGGAAATCTCCCTTATTTCTTCAATGTGTTGTCTTTTCTGGGATTTGCCCATTTGCTGGTTTTGTGCTCTCATGCTGAACACATTTTGAAGCTCTCTTCAAGTGCTGTGCATTTAATTGGCTTCACAAGCAGGCACCTCGTGCGACACAGTCTGTCTTGCTGGCAGTCTGTGAAGTATTTTGCCATTGTTCTTTTTCATTTGGCATATAAGTATCTGCACGCTGTGTCCAGAATAGCCAGGTCCAAGTCCCTGATGACATCATGGTCTCCGGAAGAAAAATCTTCCTCATGGAGCAGGGGCAGTATGTGCAGCTTTGCACTAACTACAAAACAAATCCACCTTTTTCTGTAGAAAAATGAAAGGTAGGCTCAGAAAGATGAAAGGGAATAATAGCATTGACTACTAGTAGAGGACGTGTTGGATGACTCCAAAGTCAATGTATTTGTATGTCACACTATTCCAGCGGTTAGATGTGTAGGATGAGCCCCAGCTCTCAGTGAGTTCATCCTGGTGCCTTTGTGGCCCTTTGCCTCCTACAGGGGCAAACTGTGGTCCAGAATGACCTGCAGGGATTCAGCAGCAGCTACCTGTAGGAAGGTAGGGCTCCTCAGCAAGTGTCCTGTCTTAGGAACCCATCATTTACCCATCATTTCCAGACTACAGCCTGCTGGGCCCCAGGTTCTGACTATGGTTTCCCTTTTTCTTCATTTTCTTTATTTTTTAAGCTAGTTGCTGGTAGCAACATTAAAAGCCCTCTTTGCTGACATTGCTGTAGGAAGATTCATAGATTCCTCCTGTTTTCCAGGAAATATCGAAAACTCCAAGACAGGGAGAAGTCGGCTGGGAGAGAGGGAGGAAGAACACAGCAGGAGCTACTCAGCTGTCCCAGGAGATTTGCATCCTTCAGCTAATAACTGAAGTAGGGTATAACAATTAAATTAAATTGCCTAAACAATCAAAGAGCGATTACTTTCATTAATTACAAGCAAGATGGGGGAAAAATAGGACTTAATTTCAATAAAACCTTAACCAGCTTGGGTATGATTTTTGTTTGATACAAAAGTGACAGAACTTCCTGCTTTGCAATACTCTATGCCTGGAAATACTGTGCTTTATCTCCACCACTGACGTGATAAACCATGGTATGGACTTTCCTTAACAATCAGAACCTGACTGACAAATAAACCAGAGCCCTACACTTTGCTTCTAAATTATAACCCCAAGTCCGTACAGCAGCATCTACTCCTAATGTCAAAATTCACTGGCACTAAGTTGAATGATGTCCTGTTTGTCTTGGTATTACTTATCAATTATATTTTTTAGACCACCTCAACTATCATAGGTCCTTTGCAGAGCACACAGCTAACTCGGTCTCCCCATGGAGGGGCGGAGGGTGAAGTGAAGGCATCCTTTGGGGGCTCCTGAGCTAGAAGAACTTAACGCAATCTGCATAAAGAGACAGCGAAATGAGAACAAAAGTAACAGCTGGATTAGCTGGCTGCTGGAGTGCTGCAGGCAAGCTGGTGATTGGCACAGCTGTAGAACAGTTTTGTCTTGTTTTTTCCTGCTTTTTTGCCTTTGTAGTTGCAGTTTATTTTTTACTAGTATTTTCAGCATTATTCCAGTTTGGTAGCGTTTAACCTTGCTGTTATAATAACTGCTGCAGAAATCGTCAGCAGGGAATTTATTCTGTGCTTGTGAATACATTTGTACAGTGTAAAATAAAGAAGGCCTGAGGCAAGCTACTGAACAACAAGGAAAAGACAAAATATTTACTCACCAATTCAGTAGGCATCATCTGCCTAGCGTGCTGAACCAGGCAAAGGCCCTATAAGGAAAAAAATCTCCCTTGATTATGTAATTAAGGAATATCTCATAAGGCAAAGAAACAGGACTGGAGACATCTGCATGGCCCATAGTAAGCCTGATAACTTTTGACTACTTGAGTTCCCGCTCGGTCCCCATATGTTGCCTGGTCTAGTCGAGAGGTGGCGTCCCTGCCCATGACAGGGAGGTTGGACTAGATGATCTCTAAGGTCCCTTCCAGCCTAGGCCATTCTAGGATTCTATGACTTTGCAGCATGTGAATGTATAAAATTCATACATAATTCAAATAGGTAGTCAAAGGAACTGATAAACCCAGACATATATTTCCAATTCATGTAAATCAGTGGTCATTTCATTTCTGGTGTTAGTGGTTCCATTTATTCTCATCCTGGCACTCGTTGCTTTTATTTAGAGTAGCCCCTTCTGATGCCTTGAGTCACCGCAGAAGAGGAGGACACGAGGATCCAGCTTTAGCTTCTCCAGACAGCTCTCTCAGTCCCATGCCTCAGTTGTTGTCAAGGAGACTTATCTCTGGCATATATCTTCTCTGTGGTTTCTCTTCTTAGTATGCTTTTCCATTGCTATGGAGACTATCGGAAACTCATTTAGCAACTCCCAGTGCCCCACAAGGAACATGTGTTTCATAATTCACTGCTCAGATTGAGGAGCGCTGTTTAATTCTTGACCTCTCACCTGCACTGTCCAGCCTGTCCACACCAGGGACTATCTCTGCTGAGACTTTCTGAACTGAAACACCACAGCTCTAAGGTGGCTTCAGTGGGGACCATAGAACCATAGAATGGCCTAGGCTGGAAGGAACCTTAGAGATCATCTAGTCCAACCTCCCTGTCATGGGCAGGGACGCCACCTCTCGACTAGACCAGGCAACCCATGGGGACTGAGCGGGAATTGAACCTGCGACCTTGGGGTCGTCATTGTTGTCAGCACCACGCTCAAACCACTGAGCTAACCGGCCCCAATTCTGAAGCTGAGGCAAACCTTGCATGTGGGAGGTAGCCAAAGGTTTGCCCTGGCTACTTGGCATAGCTCTGTAAGTCCAAAACCCTCTCGTTCTCCAGGTCTTCACCTTGCGTTTTTTTGAGTTCTCATGCCATTGCTATCTCTGGTAAAGAGATCATTTTAGATCAAGTGTTTGCATGCTGTAGATGAACTGTGGCTCTAGAGATCTTAAGGATTTCCTAATAAATTATTCTAAGGAGACATAGTTTCAGGAGACTATTAAAAGACAAGTCCACAAATTGTAAGGGCTTATGAACTTGTGGGGATTAGAGCCGAAGAAGATTGCAAACTTGAGGATTGGAGCAGGAAGCATGGTGGCCTTTCATGGATACTGCATGAAGTAACACAGATGAAACCAAGGAAAATGCCTAACTATAGTGGTGCAAATGAGAGGGAAACAGAACCACTCTGTTGGTCACTATTGCAGGGCAGGAGAAAGGGAACCACACTGGGGCTAGCGGCATGGAAGTATGCGGTGGAAGGGAGGATCTGTGGCTTGGTTTGACCAGCTCCCAAGATTGTCAACTTCCTGACACCACAGAGGAAAGCTGGATCCCTCTCAGGGCAGTACTGGAGTTTGTGTCGGTCAGGAGGTGGTAATTTGACTCCCAGAGAGCGGTGGGGTAGTTGCAGTAGAAGCGGCAGCATCCCAGCAATGCAAGTGGCAATAGCAGGCTGGAGGAACCTAACTGCGCGCTGGCACTGTGCACTCAAACCACTTTGGCCAGTACAGCATCGTAGGCCTTACTAAGAAAACCAAGACATAAGAGAAGTTATCATTTGGGGTTTATAACAGCTGGTACATAGGAAAGCAGCCACTGCAGGACTGAACGGCCAGCAAGCAGTGGGTTTGAGCACTGAGAGTATCTTCCTTCTGAGACAGGATGGAAGATCCCTTTCAAAGCAGATGCGAGTCAGCAGGCAAAAATCAGGAATAAAGAGAGCAGCCTATAAAATAATAGGGTTCCACACTCAAGAATGGAATTACAGCCCCTCTCATGAGCTCTGCTGTTCGTGCTGAGATAGCAACCGAGGCTGCAGTTCCCAGCGTCCTGCCCTATTTCCCCACTCCAGTGCACAGTCTGGCATATTAGCATAATCTTCAGTTCCAGTTTGCATTAATGCGTCAGTCTATGCCCTGCGGTAACTCAGGAACAGATACACTGTCATTTGGCTACTGGGGCTAGAAGGCCAGAGGAGGGTTCTGAGATGAGGACAGTAATTCCATTACCCTCCGGGGGTAAATCAGAGCCCACCCATACCCAGCAATCTATAAATAGCCAGATTGTCTCCAAATCACCACCTCAGAGCAATGCAGAGCCATAAATATTCAGCAGGTACTAGGAACAGCTGAACCCAGCTGAAGGAATCAAATTATATAAATAAAATGAAGTAATTAGTCAATTCAGGCATTTTACAAAAATGTACATTAAATTTACATATTTTACTAAGGCACAGGATTTATAATGAAGAAGGGTTTGGGGAGCTGAAAGGAATCACATATACCCTGTCACTTTTGCAAATCACTCTCTATTCACTGATTTCAACAATCAGTTAGTTACACGTGAAGCTGCTTTAAGATGCTGACGGGCATCTCCGTATGCGTATTGGGCCACAGCGCAGAGCTACGCCAGTACGGGAGGCACACCCCAAAAGTACCCTCAGCATCAGGGAGCCTGCACACTCGCAGGCAGCAGAGGACAAAAAAAGAAGGGAAATGCATTAAAAATCTACTCTGAACGACATATTTCAGTATGCCTTGGAAGTGAGGGGTTGCTTTGTAATTTGCTTCAGTGCCATTATAATCTTATGAAGTACAAAATTTTAAGAATATATTTCATACAAACTTAGATATTCTCTTTTTTTGGATTCTGGATTTAAAGAAAATCAATTATGTTGATCCAGCTAGTGTCTCTAGAAGTATATGTATGTATGTATGGTATACAGAAAAATGCATTTCAGAGGGGTACCTACACCCAAACAGCAATCACCTGTGCAGCTCCAGTTTGTACCACTATATTCCTCAGTGTTACTTTCTGTCTCATCATGGGTTTTCTTCTCAGTTTTTAAACACTTAGCTTGGTCTTTATCTGTGTGTTGGTGAAAGTGTACAGCCAGGATTTATGGATTTGCAGATGTGTTATTAGGGGGTTGGTGGACTGGGTCTGCACGCTTGGAGATGAATTCCATTTATCTGGAGAGTAGGTGTTTAACTAATGGGCACATCAGACACGAAAAAAATGCAGGGCATTTTCTAGTGTCAGTGTTTTACAAAAACATCCGAATGAATGAGCTGAGAGAAAAACATTGACTGTTTTTATATTCAATGAACAGAAATAACAAGAATAAGCACCATGATGAAGCATTATCATTGTGTGTTACTGATTATTTCGAGGTTAATTTTTTCATTCTGAATGATCGACATTCTGCAAGACTGAGGAATGAGAAGTTCAAGGAGCCGAGAGAATCAAGTAATTACAAATCATAGGCTCCAAACAATCTAATTAACATCTCAGACAAGAATTTAAAGAAACTTACGTGAAAGAACAATACATTTATGTCACTTATCGATTACTTTCTAGCAGAATGAAAGGCTAATTCTGTCTGTTAAAAGGGCTTTGGGTTAAAAGGCTGTAACTGCTGTGTGTATCAGCTGCAGAAGCTGTGGTCTAAGGAGGACAGCTGTGCTACGAGGAACTGGGCAAAAGCACAGCATAAACTATGGTCTAAAAAAATCATGAAAGAGAAAGAGGAGAGACACATGCTCTGTTTAAGAGCTCATTCTGCTTCAAATGATGAAGCTCCCACTGACTTCAGGCTCTTGGACTGTTCTATAGCAGAATTATTAGACTTAAGTTGTGCTCCACGATTCCAACAAGATCAAGGACTTTCTGCACTAAACATAAGGAAAGATGTAACTTTGGCCTTTTGTAAATTCTTTACAATGTACAGACATGATTTTATAGGAGAAAACACAAGTATTATGACTAAGAGGTATCAATTACATGTAAACCACCAAAAAAAATTTAAAAGAACAGTCAGTACTGCATGATGAGTTCTGCTGTCTTTCCTCTGTTTATTTCTGATTAAAGCCTTGGAGTTTTCTCTATAGACATGAAAAAAATGAATTTTATGAAGGCTGCAAAAGTAAAACTTGCATATTGTGAAAAAGTCAGTATTCAGGTTGACTAGGAATAACGTATGCTTTTTATGCACAAGAACGCATGCTATTTTTTTTATCCTGGCCTGGAGATGAGTCAAAGCTGTATATTGAAGGAAGCTGTTGTTAGAAATGCTGGAAATTGTAGTGATTTAGCTAGGACGCTAGAGGAAGATGATTTGGTGGTTACAATGCACACATGTTATTTGAGCAATCAGATTCTCTTTTACATAATGCTAGACAGCTCTCCCACACCAAGCTTTTCACAGGTTCAGATTAATATCAAGTCTTTGCGCTGAATGTATCTGGCAGTAGAAAGCAATTTATTCTTGTTTGATTCAGTTTGAATTGTGTCATCATTTAGACACAGACACAGCCTACCTCACAAAAATAACATGCAATAACAACTGTGCAGGTGAGGTTTCAGCTAAGTAGTGCTTGGGGCCTCAATTCCCCTTGTGGAGACTGTGAACTCTCCTGGGTTTTCTCTAAATAGTGCCAGGGATGCCCATCTGCTGCAGCGCAAGGCAGGAGAGCCACGGCTGAGCTGGAGTGGAGCAACTTCTGCAGCTGCTGCCCCTTAGTTTATTCCAGCTTTATCCACACACCACAGGTGAAGGAGTCCAACTCATTTGTTTTATGCTGACAACTGTTTTTCCACCGTGGCACATGTTGTCATGCAAAGAGGCGTGAAAAACAGTGTCTTTTTAGCTGGTTTCTTACAAAAGCAGAGGTTATGTGGTGCCTCGGACATGGGTGGGCCGTAGGTCCTCTAGTAATAACTTCTGGTTCCATTGCCAGCTCTTGGTCAAACACCTCAACTGCCAACTTCCCACAAAAACACCCTTCAGAAGGAGCGTGAGAAAACCCGCATGTGACTTGAGAAATGTGTGCAGACTTGACAGATAATCACAGAATCATCCAGGTTGGAAAAGACCCTTGGGATAATCTGGCTGTGTTTCACATATGAAATCAGTCCAATGGAAGACCTCCCTGGTCAGAGCTGTGAACTCTGGCTAAGGACCTGCTGCTTAAATTTCAGTCTGAGTCTGGTCCCATGGCTCCTCCTTTTCATGCTCTGATACTATGGTTTTTTCTCACAAAGGCTGGTTATGGAGCTGTCACTCTAAGTAGGACCCAAGTGATATCACTAGCAATATCATCAAAGTCTTTTCCAGAGGCTTCAAGGAAAGATGGAGAGATAAGGACTTGGTAATATTGAGACCTGGAACACATTAAAAAACAGGTAAGAAAATAAGCCTAGAAAAAGCAGTTAAAATTAGAGAAGATGAAATGATAAATACCTTGGGGAGTTTACTGTATGTTTCACTTCTGATTGTACTGCACCTCTTAGACCAATTTTTCATTTAATTTTCATAGCACTCCACTATCAGCACTAAGAACCAAACTGAGCTAAATTAACAAGTTGGATTCATTACACCATCCAAACAAATTTCCCTGGGCTTATTATGCCTTAAGGGCTTGATACTTTCCTGGCAGCCTCTTTCAAATTACCCCTTCAACAAGCATGACATAAACTTGGGTCTGCACAGCACGAAAATTTATGTGAGGAGAGCAGTTATTTTAACAGATGGAAATTCTCAGATTCTCCTGAAAGGTGAAGCACCAAGTACACTATTAATTTTTAAAAAGGACTTTACAGTACAATAGTCTTGTACTGTTGGCATCCATGGTAAAAGATAACTGCTTCTTGCTCCAACTTTGTCTTGTTCTGCAGTGCAGTACAACGCCAGCTCTGTTCCAGCATTGTGCAGCATTTCATAACATGCAATTGCTCTTAAGTCCTGATTCAGCTTTTCACTCTTGCAGGATGCAGTGCTTCTCATTAAGCTTCTGCCCGGGCTCTCCAGAAATAACGCAAGCAGCACAAATCTCCCAAGAGCTGCCAGTCAAAACAGCCAACTCTTGCAGCAACATGGACTAATCTGCAGCCGCGCTGTTTGCCTTGCAGATAACAGAACATCCTGGGCAGGACCTAGGGAGTGGCATCGTCTCATTGAAGGGAGGAGAGGGAACTGCTGCTTCTGGCACACATTTTATTCGGTATGAGTAAAAAGCATACTTGATTCTCAGCCAGCGCTGCCTACCAGTCAGACACGAAGCTGTTCCACAACGAGTTTGATTGTCAGAGATGTTGAGAAATTTTTGTAACGGAGTTGCTATGATGCTGTCAATTCAACTACGTAACATGTTGCCTGCAGACTATGACTTTCCCCCAAGGCATTCTGTGTGGCTTCCAAAACTCGTCAAAGGTTTGCTGCAGTTTCCGCTCTCTTGAAGACAAGCATGGAGGCTACTGCTATGGGCTGTCTTGCTATTTTCACCCTGGCTGAAATTTAACAAATGTAATATGGCTGATTGTATTGCCAAAAATTTTACTTTACTACCATATTTCCTTGGATGTTTCAAGATCTAAATATTTAAAGACTATCCCTGTATTTGTCATGTCAAAGTAACTCCAGCAACCACTTGTTTAGGAACCAGCCACTTAAATGAATGTGCTCAGTTTATATATGAATGTTGCTGGTCATATTTAAATGATATCTGGGACATTTAAGGAGGCATCTAGTCAATAAACAGAAAAGCCTCCTGTTAAACAGAAAATGAAGAAACAGCTTATGCACACAAGCAAGGACTTCCGTAGTCTGTAAAGTAGTAAATCTATAATGAATTTCTGTGACAGGACTCAAATAGTTATTCACATGCTGTACATAATGCTGTCTTACCTAGGAGATATAAAATGCCTTAAAGATGTAATGGCCTTAAAGAAATTCAGCAGAGCAAAAATGCAAGTTCTGTGAAAGCTACTGTATTGTATTTGTTGCACCAATGTAGAGGAATACTGTTCAGCAAAAGTTATCCTCTAAAAGACCTTGAGGAAATGGAACAGATGGTTCCATGTGCTATCCCACTTAAATTCAAAGTGGTTTTATAAATACTTAGAAAAAGTCAAGTAATATTTTCCTTAGTCATTTATTTAAAGAAAAGAAGGTTGAAGATGTATTTTGTTAGTATTCAAATCAGAGTGCATTTATTATGGAATTCTATAAGTTTGACTTTTTGTGCATTAAAACGATTTTCAACGCAGAAGTCTAGAATGGTGCAACATACCTGGCTGTTAGAACTGTTTGTACGTTGGATTTCTGTATTAATATGCTCCATAGGACACATAAAAATTGCAGTTTGGGATGAAACAAGGTAGGCCACGGTACAGACTACACCATTTGGTCACGATAGACAGTATCTTTGCTCTGCTCTGTTTCCACAGGTCATTATACCTGCCAACATTTTTAATGAAGAAAACAGCAGGGGTCCTGAGGGGAGGGACCTACGGTTCCTGCACCACCAGTAAAATGTGTTCTGGACACCCAGGGCTCTCTGCCTGCACAGGCTGGCCAGACATCACGGGTGCTGTGTCCAGAACACAGAGTATGGGGCCACTCAACTGAAAACCTGGTAGCTTACTGATAAATACAGGATTCTGCCATCAAAGCAGCTGAACTGGCAGGTATGGGGGATAACTATTCTGGGAATCCTTCATAATTTTTAAGAGGCACCCATCTGGAATATCCAGGCTGCAGGATTTTGGCCTCTGGTACTTCTCTGCTCTAGTTAAACACTGTTTTGCTCCTTGGCTTCTGTCCTATTTCCACAAGCTGAAATTTTCCCTCTCTTGGTTGGGGATTGTTTTTCTCTCAATCTGTAGTGTTGTTATGGATCAGAGGGAGCCATGGGCCAAAAGTGACTTGTAATCCTCAGCACATGCTGTTTTTTCTACACATACTGCTTAGCGAGGAAATAAACTAGTAAGGGATAAAAGATACAATATGTTGCTTACCACCCTATTTCAGCACATTAAATATATACAATCTGCACTTTGTTACAAGTAAAAATAACACTCGTATTAATACAGCTTTCCATAATATATTTATGTAGGGCAATCATTACCATTAATTATAAAGCAGGAGAAGTGTGTTACAAAGTGTCTGTCACTCCAGAATTCTGCATTAGGATAGATGTGGACAGTTTGATGGAGTGGATCGAGCATGCACCCAGGAGACGTATCTCTGCAAGTGTCATTGACTCACTCAGAGATTTAAGACAGGTCTTTTGAGTCCATAAATTCCTATTTTTGAGAGAGCCAAGCTTTAGACACGTTATTTATTTATTTTTTTAACAAGACTCCAGAATCTACAGCTCCCTCTGATATCATCAGCAGCCACTAAATATCCAAAACTGAAGTCCCAAACTTGAGGACAGAAAATTACAAAGTGGTTTTGAAAATCCTGGCCTCAGCCTCCCTGGGCTGCTTCATACTTGAAGTGGTGTCTGAATGCTCTTACACATCTTTGCAAAGTGGCTGACTGAAATCTGCAACTGAGAAAGTGCTATAAGAATAGTTATTGCTTTATCTCACAAATCTTGATAAGCATTTTAACTACTATCTATTATACCATTCAAATTTCACAATGTAATCACCCTTGTAGAAACAGGTAATTTAATTTTCATTTGGCAATTGTACGACATTTTACAGTTTTAAGGCTGTGCACAAGAGCAGTTTAGAAAGCTAAACATCACTGATCCATTTCACAAATGGACACAACTGCACTCAGAAGAGGGATCTGCATTAGACCACACAGACTGCAGCAAATTCACCACTAGAATACAGGATTTCTGACACAAAATTTGCTGTACCAGAGACTAAATCAGTGGTTCTTAAACTGTTGCTGTATGCAGTATACCAGCTTTCTTTCTGGCATCTCCTTGGTAAATAAATTTGAAAGGTAGCTAAAAATACATTCCTAGTATTATCTTGCCCCTCAAGTGACTCATATTGTTACCATTGGGATACAGTTCAGTCATGAAATAAGAAGAAAAATCATCATCTGTGGCAGCACCAGGGCCAGAGGATCTGCTAGACTTTGTTGGTAAGGGTGAGGAAATTTGCAGCAGGTATTCTTGCTATACTTAACAAACCTAATTTTGCCGTGTGTTGTGTAATTCTGGATGTCCATCTCAATTAAAAAGAAGGGAAAAAAGATCTGCCATGGCTTGAGAAACTGATTGTTTTTGCAAAACTGATTCACTGCTGCCCAGCAGAATCCAAGGGAGGCGCAGTATGCTAAGCCACTGACAGAACCGTGGTGTATTAGGCACAGAGGAATTTTTTTAAATCTCCTCAGGTCTTTCAGTGGTCTTAAATTTAGAACACTGCAATTAAAAAAAAGTTTGATCTATGCTAATTATCTGATTATAAATTTTCAGAACTAAGGAAATAGTCTGCAGTTATCAAGTCAGTTAATATGTTGCCAGGTCTTGCAGCAGAAATAAAAATATGCCGGAGACAGTCTTCACATATTTTTTTGGGGAAATGTACTCAGAGCATCTATCAAATTGAGGAGGGTATTTTTCTCCCCTCGGATTTGCCTGCCTTCCTGTTTACTGACAGGATTTCCCCACAACGAGAATCAAATGCCCTTCTAGCAAACATGGTGACTGCTTTATTTGAAAAGTCATCTGGGTTTAGAAAGAGACTATTTCAATAGTCTGCTTCTGAAATGCATTTTAGCAGCTGTGAAGAAGAAGGGAAGAAGGAGAAACCTCAGGGGTTTAGTTAGTGTATCCTGTGGGGTTGGTCAGCTTTTTGCTGACCACTGGCCAGACATCACTTTTCCCTGGAGGTCACAGAATCACAGAATGTCAGGGGTTGGAAAGGACCTTGAAAGACCATCTGGTCCAACTCCCCTGCTGGAGCAGGATCACCTGCAGTAGGTCACACAGGAATATGTCTAGATGGGTTTTAAATGTCTCCAGAGAAGGAGACTCCAGTCGTATCTGGGTGACACAGCCTAGCAGGCAGAAACAAGGGAAGACGATCAGATTTGTTCGGAGGGACACCGCTACCTGCAGACACTGCAGCAAGGCCTGGGGCAGCCCAGGCCCCTCCAGAGGGCAGAGAGGGCGAGGGGAGCAGGGCAGGGCGCCTCCGGCGCTTCCCAGGGCCCGGGGCCCCGGCTCCCCTCACGGCCCAGCACCTTGGTCCCCTCAGCGCCTGGGGGCCAGGCCCTCCTCAGGACCCGGGGTCTGGGATCCTCTGGCCACCCTCGCGGTTGGGGT
>NW_009728226.1:45610-51779 GCF_000703405.1 Apaloderma vittatum | reverse complement strand
TATTATTATTATTATTATTATTATTGTTATTCTTTAATTCCTTCACCATACCAGATTTTTTTTAATTCTTTATTTTTCCATCGTTTGGCCATAGATGCCCAACATACTGTGCAATATTTAATTTCCTAGAATTCCTTTTTCCCAATAAAAAAAGAGCAGCATATCTGCTTCTCTTTCTTTTTTCTTTTTTTTTTTTTTAATACGACTTTTATTAACACTCTACTGGATGTTTGTGTCTAATTAGACCTTGGATATTGTGACATGTTTATCTTGTGAGTTTATGGAGAAAAAGCCAAGGTGTAGCTGAGCAGGCTCCAAGTTATGACTTCAGAAGAATCAGTGTGGAAGCTTTAAGTTACCAAAGGACTCCTCAATGCATGGGGATTCTCCTGTGGCTTCAAGGTCATTTCTTACTTGTAGTTTTACTGTGACTTCAGGGAACAGGCAAAAGATCAGAAAAATCTATGCAAGTGTCCTACTTCTCGATCAGTTTGTGCACTGTGAGCTATGCAGTCTGTTCTTTGTCATAAATAATAATAATGCATCTACTTGCTTATGAAATGCTGTTCATTATATACCACTCTTTCTTTTGTAAATGCATTTACTGTACTAGTGATGTATTTGCAATGGAAACAGCAGGGTTAGCTGTAAAACACGTAGAAATAACACGGCAAGCTTACTTGACTAAATCCTTTGGTGGTTCAATAATTAGACATAATTAGGGAACCACGTAGCAGCATGGAGGTGAAAATGAGAGCCTGTATCAGAAAGAAAGACTAGATATTGTTATGAGGAATAATTTATCAAGAGAAATACAAATAATATTTTTTATTCAAGTACTGTTGGTAGTGGAGTTCTTGAAGTATAGGCAGAGGTAGATTTCAATAATATCAAAGTTAGATAACACAAATCAGCTTTCTTCTTCACAATAGACTTGCTTAGGTGCATGGATAGTCTCATATTTTCTGCAACAGCCTGCTTTTAGTCTCTCTCATGAGTCAACTAGAAACTGAACCATTCAAAAAATATGCTATGGAAGTTACATGTACTCTGTGATTTATTTATATATTTTTTAATGTAAGACCAAATATCACCAGCATTATAACAGTGTGGGTAGCGGGACTGGATTACATTTCCTATTTTTAAGCTATCTGTTTAGCTTTCATATTCAGTATGTCAGAAATTACCAAAAATTATCCTGTGAACTCCCTCATGCAATGGCACGACTGGATGAGCTCACACATCTGAGTGCACTGTAGCCAGTTACACAGTCATCTCTATTGATAAAGCAATACTGTCTTCCACCAGAGAGAGACCTCAATATTTGTCTGCTCCACACGTTAGAGCAGCAACACACCATATATTTACTTAACTCCTTTGGGTTTTGCTGGTGACTCACTCTGACTGCATGATGGTGCTTTTGCAGGCAGAATTATTTTATCATTTTATGTAGAAACTCCCATGGCCAGTAAAATACAAAAAAAAAAAAAAAAGAATAAGATTCTTCACCTTACCCATATGTCGGATAGTAGGTTTATTGCTATGGAATAAATCCTTCATGCTGACCTTTTTCATGGGATTGTTTTTGTTGTTGGTTTGCTGTTGATTTGGTTTTTTTACTTCAGAGCATGAGATATAGCTGATGAAAGTCAAACAAGGAAGGTGGATGCAATGGTAATTTGGAGGATTAGGGAGAGATTTGTGCAAAGACAACCAAGAGATTTGGGTGCAAATAAATTACTTCCCCACTTCTTTATTTTGGAACTTGCATGACAGTTGTGTACATGAATCCTAGGTGTATTTTTACAGGACTCTTTGCTAAGCAATGCAGGCTGAAAGAGTCCCTCACACAGAAGATAGTGCCCAGCCATGGAGTCCAGGAGGTGATTTATTACTGCTCATCACCTGGTCTTCATGATGAAGGACCATATCAAACTGCGCTTCCAACAGATGTCATCCTGGACAGGAGATAAGCACAGATCAAAATATTTAGAGATAAACCTTCCAGCCATACTGTCAGGCTCTAGGCAACCGGGGAGATCCCACAGCTCACTGTTCTTGCTGCATTTCCCGCTGATGACAATCAGTTCACTTCTTTCCACATGAGTAGGAGATGTCCCCAGTCTCTTTGATCAGCAAGAAGTCCTTATGGATATGCCTGAGGTCCATGTCAATCCTAAATCTCCGCTGCAGATGTCTACAGGTTTGAAAGTGGTGGATGCCATATCGCAAAAATAGTATTTTCTCTTTCTTCTTCTCCCTCTGTTGTGTCTTAATCTACTTGTGTCAAAAGGCACCAAACCAAAATGAAAAGGACCTGTGTGGAGAACAGTTGCTGGTTTTCCACTTGTGCAGAAAGTGACAGAGGATGTTGTTTTCCACCTCTTCATACTTTTTTCCACAGCTTAGAGCAAGGTCAGCCCAGCTCTGCTCCATGTTCTCTTCCCTTTGGTTCAGTCTTATTTCCAGCTGTTCAACCTATATCGCCATTAAAATACAAAAAAAGACCCAGGGAAAGTATCACTATTTTGGACAGCCTTAAGTTGCTTTTACTTGCTTTAAGAGGAGGAGCATATGGAGCAACTGCTTCATTATCTCTCTGCATGACTCTAGGTATACCTCCATCATTATTTTATCACTTGTCACATATTCATTGTGAAGATCAGGGAGGAAACAAGCTTTTATACATCTCGCTTCACTCTTCCTTGTGTCCCTTTTGTACGTCTCTTCCTCACGCACAGCTTACCGAGACGATGCCACAGAAATAGAGGCACACCGTAACTGGGATTGCACTTCATGAATCGCTTCAAGGAGAAGAACAGAAAGAGCATTTCCAACGAGGACACAATACATCTTTTGCTGTGCTCTTATTTATAGCATGTAAGGTGCAAAAGCAGGTTAGATAAGCATCCAGTGATGTGACTTCACTCTTTTTCTGTTTGTCCTTTACACTTGCAGTTTGTAATTGGAAACGGGTGAGGATGATACACCAAAAATAGAGGGAGAAAGACAGGTGTACAAGTGCCATCTCAAACAGGGAGAGACCTTAAATTGCAGCTAACGGGGAAATGTAGGTGCACAAACTCAAAACTAATAGTAAACTATCCACATGCAATTTTTTTGGCAATGCCAAGACCCCCTCCATTTGTCCAGAGTCATATAGTGTGTGAATAGCTTTGCATGGGAAATGATTCTGAACTTTGCAAATAGCTTTTATTATAGCTCCTCTGTGACACTGCTACAAAACAGATTAGATCATAGCTCATTTCTCTTTTATTATTCTGACAGTGATTTCATTTGTTCAGAACTTCCATTTTGCCTTTAATATCTCATATGCGGTCACATTTTGCGAGCTTTAGGATGTGTTGGTTCTGTGTTCGGTGCTACATGTCTCTCACCTTAGCCAACTCATTACAGAGAAGCATCCTCCCTAAATAACAAATATTAACAAACACGTATGAACTTCAGATGATACAATTCCCAGTTCATTTCCTGGGCTATATCATTGCCAGGGAAGGACCAAATAAGGAGCCTGCCTTATCCCTAAAACAAGGCATGCTAGTGTGGGAAAAGTCTTTTGTTTTATACCTAGAAGGGGGGAAATGTGATAAACCCTGACCATTCCGAGAACAGAGCTGAGTCCTCAGCTAGAACTGCAAAAATAAAAGTGTTGGATAGCCCCAAACAAGTATTTCAGCCAGCCTTTCTCTTCTGCAATACATTACACATCTGCCCTTTAAAGTCATCCACATCGGAGCATTTGCACTACACTGTTAATGCACTCTCAAAATGAACGTGCCTGGCCCCAACTGGGTTCATTTTAAGACTTGTTTGTTTTTTCTCCAGCAATGTAAAGTCACTGTCCCGTAGTTCTTTTCCTCCCACCTATATGATGCTGCCAGAGAGGCCTGACATGGGATTAGGTCCTTCCCACTCGTCTCCAAACCTCACAGCGACCCTTTTGTACCGTCGGTCACTGGGATTGCCTGGAACAGACTTCAGCCTGCTCCAAAGTTATGCTGGGCGACCATCCAGCAGAAAGCTGTTCATTAGAAAAGCCTGAAGGTCATTTTTTGCACAAATAATATCATTCTAACCTAGTCTATAGACAGTAATTAATGATTTAAGCCTAAAAAAACCAGCTAAAACTGTGGTATAAATAAATACCAACAGCATGCAACAAAAAAAACCCCACACCATTGTGCAGGTCTAGCTGGGATCATTACAGTTAACCATTTTTTTGGAAGCAGTATCAAAGTAAAAAAAGATCTATAATTTTATTTTATACCTGTACAACCGTGGCATTATGACTTTTTTTTTTCCTCTTACGTCTGGATCATTTACCTACAAAAGCCAGTTGAGGATTTGGGTTTGGCTTTTTTTTTTTTTTTTCCCTTTCCATTGGATTGTAGAAAGATTTATTTCTGCGACTGCAGATATTTTAAAATATATTTTAAATGTTTTCTATTATTCTCTCCTTCTGCTCTCCACACATGTTCATCCGTTCATAACAAGGGTCTGGAAATGACTGTGTCTTTTTTTTCTGGGGCTTCTTTGTGAGCCTGCAAGTACATTGAATTTGTGAGTGTGTGTGTGTGTACGTGCACAGGCTTAGTCCTCAGGTGGAACTGTGGTTCCTGTGCTTTCGTTCTCGAAGCTGTTATTCTGGAAGGGAATGGAGGCAGCTGTGTTTACAGCTCAAGTCTTGGCATACATTTACCAGAATCTATTATTCATATCGTTCAGTATCAGGGAGAGATCTCAGGCCACCTGTCTATCTGACAAATTCACCCTTTTGTGAGCTTTCTGTTCATAGCAAATTATGTTCACATTGATGAATTGAGTTTTTATGAGCATTGCTAACTAACATTCTCACAGAAGGCCAGGGGCAATAGACTGCAAGTGTTTCTGGTCCACAAGTAAATGTTAAAAAGAAAAAACTGCCAGTAGTTAAAGACAATTTGCCATGGAGGGATAGTTAAAATATTTGGCAAAGCCTTCATATTTATAAATTCAAGAATGTCCATAAATTATTACAAATAGTATGCTTATCACAAATTAAAAAATAATAATAATTCCATACTGTTCCCTGTGACTGGGGAGGGCTCTCCATGTATTAACAGGTAGATGTTGATAAAAGCTTTTAACAAATTCTTACTGGGCAGTAACACAAGGTAGGAACCATTTAGTTTTGCAAAGGGGACGTTTCCTTGAAAATTGTGCAGTAAAATCAGTGGGATGAAGCTAAGCAAACACAAACCCATGATTTACCTGGTCTGGTCGGTACGGTGCTGCTTCATATCCAAGATGAGCCACCAACCGCGGGAGCAGCTGTGCCCTATAGATCGAAAGATCCATAGATATAGATCAAAATATTTCCACAAGGAGAGGCGGGTTGTTTTTATTTTTTAATCAAGGTGTGTTGAGACAACGCTCCCAATGTGCACCCAAATACCTCATGCCCTCTACCCAACCCTTTGGTAGAGAAGACAGAATGCTGGAGAGCAAAAAAAATCGGTGAGCTGGATTGCAAGCCTCCAGATACAACCTCTATATGAATAAATAAATGCTCAGCTGCATCAGGTAGATATATTTACTAAAATATGATGCATCTAGTACCATTTAATATGGCTTAGAGCACCTGAGACACTGTCCCAGGAGCTCCTCTCACGTCTTGGCGCAGTTGGAGGATAAGGTGGATCGAAGAGGGTAGCTCTCTGATGCGGTTAGCTGCCAGCGGCTAAGTGACTGAATCCCACCACAACTACTGTAAGGATGCTCTTAGGAGCCCACAAAAAGGGGATGGCAAAAAAACGACACTAACAGTCCCATCAGGAGATCATATTTCCAAAGAGGAAAAATAAAACAAAAAGTAGAAAAGAGAAAAAAAAAGCTTTTCAAAAGGCAAAAGACAGTTTTGTGGGGAAAAAAAAAAAAACCTAAAACAAACGATGCCTATGAGTCCTTCCTTAAGACAGGTTGGGCTTAATAAGCCACCTGGCCACAAGCACTGGCCCACCTTGGCCCCACCCCGCATGGGGATGCGGCGCGGCGTCCCCTCCTTCGCACCCGCGCTGGTGCTGCCACCCGCCCCGCTTCCTCAGAGCTGAGACGCATGGCAGCCCTGCCTGTTGTTTTGATAGGTGCGAATGGAGCGGGTGGCCCCCCC
>NW_009728226.1:43669-45573 GCF_000703405.1 Apaloderma vittatum | reverse complement strand
ACCGTGGCCTGCTGTTCTGCGCCTGCCTGGCCAGTAGCTTGGACATAAGGAGCACTGCTGTTACCGTCTTCCGAAGCTTTGAGTCGAGGCACAGGGTGATAAATGCGGTGGGTTGCTTTTCAAGCGTATCATCAGTCAAACCGCCAGTTTGGGAGACCTTTTCCGTTAGGAGCCTTGGGATTTTAATTTCACATGTGCCAATCAGGTTGACAAGCGCTTTGGGTAGACCACCATTTTGTCAACTGGAAGCGCGGCACGAGCGTAAGGAGAGCTGAAAGCCTGCTCAAGCTGGTCATCCCTTTAATAGGAGAACATTGTTCTGCTTTTCCTCTTTTTTTAACCCCTGCGTGCGCTAGGTATCTTCGTCAGTGTCAAACAAATTTGTAGAACTGGTGATTAGTTGCCCAAAGAGCATAATGTATGCATTATTAATTATAGAAGGTAAGTTTGGCTAATTGTCATTTCTATACAGTAGCACTGCACGACGATACATTTTAACAATCTATAAATAATTGATAATTTTTTTTCTTTCATCTTCGTTCCTAGTTTGCATAAAACTAATGACTTGGTAAATGTTACTCACTTCAAAATATTCCACTGCTCCTATGAAAATTAAACTAACACTGTAACCTTAGCAAATAAGGAGATTTCTTTTTCTTATTGTAGGCTAAAAAAAAAATAAATAGAGGAAATATAACGCTTCCTCGTATCAAAAATCTGAGTGAAAAAATCCAAGTGAAAATCATGCACAATATAGAAAAAGTGAGTAGTGAGAGAAGGTTACCAAAATAAACAGATTTGACTTTTAAAGGATCAAAAAAAAAAAATCAAGAAAGTTGTGATTTTACTTTATTCTTTAAGTCTTGAGAATGGTCAGAAGCGGGATTTTTTAAGCTTTAAACAGGATAAGACTATGACATAGACACAAAAAGATAGATCAAGGAAGACTTCAGTGTGAAGTGGTAGTATTTTCAATACTTATCAAATAACTGCATGCATAATCCCATAAATCAGGTTAGCTGAAGACTCAAAATTCTTCTTAAATGAGGTGTTTGGGTATAGTTTCTGTCTGCTTTGTTAATATGATTACAGTACCTTGCCGGTTCCTTGAAATGAAGGATTTGCCGCAGCAAAAGTAGAGTCTTTTTCTGAGTTCTCTGTTATTTCTACAAATCCACAATCTGTCAGTCTACAGCGTTATTGCACTCAGGCTTACTCTCTAATTTCCAGCGCGACTGAATGCATTCCCAGAGTTATTGATGACGCTATAATTTCACATTTATTTGGTGTGGACGACGGCATCTGGGAAAAAACAAAAGAAAAAAAAGAAAAAAAACAGAAGAAAAAGACCCACAAACTAAGTATTGTCTACAATATCAATATGTTGTAGTTTAAACCTACACAGATACTTACATATGCTAAATTACAATAATAATAAAAAAACAGGTTGTAAGGACTGCCTCGGTGACCTTTTTTCTCATTTTAACCCTACTGATATGTCACCCATGGCAACCTTAAACCGATTTTAATAGAGTCTATCCTATTATTCATTTAAATTGAGGTGCAAGAGCACTTAGACCAGAGAAATTTGCATTCAGCAAATGGGGATTTGATGAGCAAAAATGATAAGATATATGTTGTATAACATGCCCTATTTTGCCAGCAAATAAACAGCTCTTGAAATTGATAAACTTCAGAATATTTTATCTTCAAATGTTTATACATAAATGATTAAAATGCATTAGCAATTCTGCTTTTGAAAAAAAACATATTGGGAAAACAACACAGTTGTGTTGCTTAAATTTGTAATTAACAAATTTATTACTAATTCCGTTCAGTTCTTTAATATGCTGCATTCCTGAAGAAGAACATTAATACACAATGGCAGAAAGAAGCTAATTTTA
>NW_009728226.1:36169-41169 GCF_000703405.1 Apaloderma vittatum | reverse complement strand
GAGGTTAATATACTAAAGGTTAGGCAGAGCACAGCAAAAATACCAGAATGAATATGCAAAAGAAAATTATTTCCAGCATATTTTAAAAATCTATTTTTATGCATACAATTTTACAGCTTGACCACCTAAAACCTCTCTCCAGTTTTCAAGCTTCCCGAGGTCTCTCCCAGCGTAGCAATGAGGGGCTTGATCCCTCCCTCCTCTCGATGGCAATGCCAAGGGTGCCCTTCGCAGAGACCAAAGTCAGAGAGTAGTTGGGATCTTCATTGGGAATTCTGCCCGAGGAAAACAGACAACAGCTGAATAAATGTGACAGGATACAGCCCCGACTGTGATTGTTCTGGGACGGTTCCTACTCAGCATCCTGATTTTCATGTAAGGTGAAACCTGAGAAATGTTTTGCCACCTCATCCCCATGCATCCTTCCACCCTGTCACAAGTTTTCTGTCTCAAATGGCCATCCATCCATCCATCCCCAGGTCCAGCTCGTAGTTTGGGGAACATGGGTGAGGAATAGAGAGATGCCAATGGCAGCCCATCCTTGGCAGGGCCAAGAGGAGGCTGTGAAGGAGAGGGGAGCAAGGATTTTAGGAGCTGGCAATGATATCTTGTCATGCTTCCACCACTTCACACAACAAAAACTAGTGACGGACCACTGCTGTGTTAGAGCAGAGCGCTGCTGTTAAGTCACATCTTTGGCTAAAAAAGAGTGGGGGAAAAAAGCCCTAGATATAGAATAAAGAAGATTCCTTATTTCAACAACATACATAATCACAAGATATGTATTGAGAAAGGAAATGAAACTCAGAATAGTGACCTTCTTGATACTATTTCTGTACCTGAAGACAGTTTTTGAAAGCATGAGCAACTATTTGTGTTTCCTTGGAAAGGAGCACAGGTCAAGCCTCAGCGCACCATCTCTCTGCTGGCTTTAACTGCTGTTGGGGAGGTGCGTTACGGCCTCGAGTTGTGCATTTGCAGAGAAAATATCACACCAGCCAGATGCTCAAGTCTGCTCTTTCTGTGCAGAAAACCCCGCACAAGGCTGGAACAGCGTATGAAATACCAGCAAAGAGCTCAGCATATTTTTTTCTGACTAGAAGTTAACAGCGAAGCACAAGCATTTCAGTCAGGATCACACTATCCATTAAATATCTAAGTCCTAAGTCTAATTAACCCTCCCAAACTGCCTGCCAAAGAGTGTTTCCTCTTTTATGCCGCCGAACCGGTTCTATGTGCGCTGGGCAGGCAGCACCTAAGTCAGATGCTGCTTTGTTATAATTAGGGCAGCAAATTTTGTTTTCTGTTTGGTACTTGCTGTTACATATTGCACGTAATGTATGGCACTGTTAAGGGAAAAAAATTGGAGTCAAAGTGCCTGGAAAGTTAGGTCTGCTCTGTAGCACTGTGAGATTGTTGACATCTGCCGAGGTTGGAGAGCTCAGTAAGCAGGAAATGGGGTGTCACTCTGAGTGGTAGTTTACCATTATCCTGGCATCCTAATGAAGTGTCTGCAGTGCACAGAGCTTCTGGATGGCATCTTAACGCACGGCTAAGCAAAAGCACTTCTCTCCTTGTCACTGTCATCCATCTGCCTGCACCCTACTGTAGCCAATGGGATGGAACCATGCTACAATGTGCTATAAGCCATTTAGAGTTGCACATTGCATAATCAGTCCCATCAAATATGTAAAAAATGACTATTATTGGTTATTTCCCTCAAACTCCGGCACCTGGAGTTTGATACATTAAAGTTTAACTTTTGTGAGTGCTGGTTTTTTCCCATTAATTCCACATATATTTTTGTTAAATGGGACTGAGTTGTGAACTCATTGTCTTGAGTCTTGCTAATGGATTGCAAAAGTTGTATGAATATTCATTGCAAACTCCACTTTATATCACATAGGATGAATTTATCAATTGCCCATATAGAGAGGTTTCACGCAATTCTCATTTTCTTTTGCAACATCCATTTCTGAGGCATGAATAAAAAGTAAAATCAATTCATATTGCAAATCGGTTATTTTCCTTATAGTGAACATTAGTTAGTTTGAATGCTTCTTATAGGTTTGTTTGGTTTTTTTTAAACAAGAAAATATTTTACAACGTATCTGCACAAGAAGATTGCCATAGTGTACTGCAAGTATTTAAAATCAGGACTTTTGTGTTGCATAGAGTAATATCAAAACACCCTGACATTAGAAGTAATATGAAAAAAAATTGTATTTCTATTTATACATAAAAATCTGTGCATTTTAGCCAACATGACTTCCAGAATATGAAGACTTACCAAATGAAAGCAGAGTTTGGGGCAGTTGATGTGTCTGAAAAAAATAAATAAAAAAAAAATCAAGCCAACGGAGCACTCTCTTTTAAGCAAGTTTTCCTTCCCTGATAACACCAAAGCTATCAAGGAATGGGGTTAAGCATTGTGTGACAGGGCAAGCTTCTAAAATGGGCGAGAGCAAGATGAATTGGCAAAGTCGAGTGTTTATTTATACAAACAAGAGGGCAAAGCATAATTTAGTTGCATCAGGAATTTTTCACAGACATTAAAACTATAGCAAACATAACAGCGGGGATGCTTGCACAGCAGCACAGTGGGGAAGCTCACAGAGCGTCTGCCCACACTACGGCTGGCTGTAGCCAGCGCCATAAGTCTCACAATTTCATTAGCACTCGAAAATCCACCTAAACCAGTCAGTTCCGATTAAAAAAACAAAAATAAAAAGAACGAAATGAAATAAACAAACAACAACGAACAACAACAAAAAAAGCCCCAGACAAGACCTGTCTTTCTCTCGGCAGCTGAATCAGTTGTAAATTGTTGGAAAAACTCTTGGCAGACAGATTTTGCTGTAGCAACAGTGTATGACGTTTTACCCATAGCAGAAATCTTATCCAAAAAACCACGAAACAAGGTGAGAAGAGCCATGTAAGGAAACTGTGCCTAAAAATCAACAACAACAAAACATAGATTAGGTGGCAGATCAATAGTTCGATATTTTAGGCAGAGCAGCAAATCACTGGGGTTTTTTTTTCTTTTCAGCAGTTCAGCTGTGAGGCTCGAGAGCATAAAAAGAAACCATGCCTTGTGATAAAATTAGGCATTAGTGTGAGCCATAAATGCCATTTAACATTAAACATGCACAAGTCACTGAAATGCCTGGGAGAGGGAACTGGGCGCTGTAGTAAAACTATACAAAGTAAGTTGGACATGAATAATGCAGCAGGTCCGAGGAGGGTCACGGGTCAGACCCCAGTACCTTACAAAATAATGAATGCATGTCAGGTTAGAGACATAACGTCCCTTCCCAGCAAACGTGAGTTATTGGAGATAAACCCCGGACTTCCTGTTCTGAAACAAAGTGGCTGGTTGTAAACATCTACGTCCATTTAAAATTAATGATTAAAAGAGAGATTTGCTTAAGTATTCTTTATGGAGACGAGTGCTAAAGGTTACTTTCTTCATTCATTTTTACCCAGCCACTGTTAGTGTTACAGACACATCAAGTTTTCTTCTGTGGTCAAATGTTTATCCAAAGCTCATTTACAAAAGCGCTTATATAATATCAAGTGGGATATGAGGTATTTTTTTTAATGCATTCTTCATTTAAATATAAACAAGAGAGCATCTCCACAGTTTTGCTCTGTTAAAGGGAGCCAGCCCTATTTTTGAAGACAGTAACCCAAATTCTAAATATATGTTCTATGAAAATACTACAAGGAAAACCATCTGCGATTCACTTGGAGTATCTTGATCTGCTGAAATTATCACCTACATGTTCCGTATTTTGCCCCCCAAAATGCCAAAAGCATTAACTGTCTTCTCAGTCTTTGTTTGATATATATGATTACAATGACTCTTTTCCTTCAGCAGCCTTCACAGGGAAAAAAAAGAAGAGTCTAACTTTCCAAAATGGGAATGTTTTCCTCAGATTTTCACTGATTTTCACAATAAGAAGAGCACAATGAAAAATAATAAAGTTTCAATTTGTCAAAACTGGTCTACTTTGTTATCTAGAGTTAGCTGGAGAATTTAACAGCTGTTCAGAGTGTTTTACTTCCTTTGCACCCTGTACTGCCAGGCTTCCTAATACAGTGCAGGGAGAGGTGATACCTGCTCCATAGCTGTTTATACATACACATGTTTAAGGATTTGCTCCCTCCATTTGAGAGTAGCAAAGAAAAAACCTTCAAAACAATTTTAAAAAAATCTTTCTACTGAGAAAACTGGAAAGAGAAAATTTCTAGGAAAGTGGAACTCAGGGCTTTACAGCAGTAAAGAAAATCCATAGCTATTGCAAATGAAACATAAGATCTTGCATCTGATCTGTTAAATATTCCATCAACAAGGTCAAGAGTAAAGACAAGCCCGGCCACAAAAACTGAAGCGAGAGTAAGCTTTAATAAAAAAAATGAACAGTTTATCCTCTTCAGCTTCTCAAGTGGAAAATCAAATTCTTTTATACTAGAGAAAAATCAAGCGTGTATGCAGCATTTAAAAACACACCAGTATCAACCATTTTAATGAAAGAGTACCCAATATTTTCATGGAACTGTAAAAGGGAGCGAGACTAAGTGTTATGGCAAAAAGCCTGGGCTCAGCAGCTTTGTGTGGGAAATGGTGAAATGTGACTGTGATTTATAATGAGAAAAGGTATCTACAACATACAATTTTCTACCTAGCTGCAAATAATAATTCATAGTGATGTCCCTTCCAGATAAAATACCTTTGCAATGCAGGACTCATGTGGTAAAATGATCATGATAAATGTCAGACCAGTGCAGGTAACGGCTTTACAAACCATTAAGATTAGCTGGCTCTTTTTTTTTGATGATAACAGTAACCATGCTGTGACTCTATGTGGTAATAATATCTCAGTACTGATAAATGCCAGAGCCAGGCAGAGGTGTTTATCATTCCCAGTTCAGAAATGCTGACTAAAGTAACCACATGTTGCCCGCTTTTTTCCTTCTTTTACAATAGGCTAACAATT
>NW_009728226.1:7436-36138 GCF_000703405.1 Apaloderma vittatum | reverse complement strand
GCGGTTCACAAAATAATTTTACCAAAATATGTATGGGTTCTGTGCTTCAATGTCTACCTAAAGACCTCTTCTCCTATATATCAAAATTGATGAGTGATACCATAAGCCCTAAAACAAAGCTTTCTACCCTTGCCATTCTCTCAATAAGTAAGTTCTTCCTAAATTATTACTGCTCTTTTCAGTTGATTTCTTTCACAAATATACCTGATAAGGAAGCAAAGCATCTGTAACGTAGCTGTTTCAGTAGGGAAGGTGGTTTCCAAGCTGATATCTGTATTAATCAACACAGAGCAGAGACACTTCCTTCAAGAGAACACGATAAAGTTTTACTGTAGGACATTTTCTAGCAAATATTCTGCAACAAACAAAGAGTGAATCTTTTCTTCCATTGAGTCTTCCCCTACCTCTATGTTACAATGCCACTGAACCCTCAGGAGAAATCAGAGTTAAAAATCAACTGATTGAGAAGCCTTATTTGAGAAGTTGCAGTACAGCCAGGGCAGCCCCAATCTAAATATAACTTACCTAAATAAGATCGCAGTGTGTATGCACACCAAGCAGCACAAATAAAAAGCCCAACAGAATTTGTACCCCCTTCGTACAATAAATTCACTTCTGCAAATTTCATAGCATTCTCATTTGTAGCTTCAGGCTTATTTCCACTAGACAGGTTGTCCATGGGACAAAAATAAACGGTACTGATGGCTTGTGGCAGAAAACATGAAGGGATGACTGGGTTACAAGGCTTTGGGAGTTTGTGCTGTTCAGAAGTTAAGGTTTTGCACAGATCAAACCAGAACAAGAGTAAAATATAGAGAAAGTGTATTATTCATTTGTGTGTAACTGCATTATCACCGCTGTCAATCGCATGACTTCCTATAGAATAAATCCATATGAGAGTCTGTGGGCTTTTATACTGGAAAATGATACCTATGCATCTACTACTTTGAGCTCTTGTCTTTCATATCTATATAAATGTTCCAATTATGAATCATATATTTATATATATGCTTCTATCTCTGTGTATATGAAGTATTAATCTCAACAGGAATTAGGAATGGGAGGAATACTATCTTAGATTCAGTTCGACTGGAGGAATTTTTTGCTTGAAACTTTTTTCTTGTGGAATCTTTGAATCAAGGCATTAAACCCCACGTATGCTTCTGCAGCCCCTACTGCAGTTGAGTCTCAATTTTGATTGAGATTTCGGTGTGCTAGGGTAATATGAATATTAAAAAGGAACATATACGAAGAATGATAAGTGATAATTAAATCATAGATGATAAGATCAGAAAAGTGTTCTCAGGTTATCTAGGGCATGTAACATGCAAGATGTTTTCCCTACGTCAGACCTACTGGCACCTTATCTAATCTGTTCAACCGAAAGCACAGTTGTACATGACTTTGCTTCAGTTACAACATCTTATACAAATGAGTGAAAATATCAGTCAAGCCTTTCCCACAAAAACAGGAAAGGTATTTCTTAACAGAAAGGATAGCAACATTCTTATCACCTCAAAACAGAGATTAAAGCCCTTAGTGCTGAATTCTTGATTACTAATCACAAGTTTGAAGTACAATTTTTTCCTCCAGAATGTGCAGTTATGAGATGTTACAGTGGAATAGTTTCTCAAAATAATTGATCAGCAGAAAGCACAATTAAAAAGAAGAGTAAATAAATATCTATTTTTAAGAATGATAGGGGCTAATGTTAAGGACAGAGATTAGTAAATATAGCTGTTTAAATTATGAGGAAAAAAAGCACAACAAGGACTACTTGGGAAGTGGTTCCATCACAGAAATCGCACCACTGGACAAATGAAATTCCAAAATGGAATTCCACTTAAGATATGGAACCTTACTTTTGAAGGTACTTTACTTTAGAGTGATGGTCTAATAGTCTAATAAAGTAAATGAAAAGCACATGAATATAATTCTGTGAATGAGAAAATATTCCTTAAGATTAAGAGGGAATTTTTAATTCTTGCAAATCACTCTCTCTCTCTATTAAGGTGACAGAATGTATGATACATTCTGTTTTTAACAACATGCTAATAACAGCTTTTCTTGTTAAGGTAGCAGATATAGTACTAGGCAAAATAATGTCCTAAAATGGCACTCAAGTAGTTTTTTTCTCTTTTTTTTCTCCCCTCTTAGAAATCCAGGACAATGCCACTCGCATCAAATCCATAAGAAGTCTGGTAAAAAAGCTCCCTAAACCAAACTATGACACGATGAAAATCCTCTTTGAACATCTAAAGAAGTAAGTAGAACTATGGTACTAACAGATCAATAATTTTAAAAAGAATCAGTGTGCAGTGTCCAAATCCTATTGGAAATGTCATCCAAAATACCAAAGATAATTACATTCTTTGGCAAAATTAAGCATGATTTATGGTGTCTATGTATATCCTATTCCTGCTCAAGAAATCAGCATGCCCAAGCAAAAGTGCAAGTTTTGTCTCTACCAAAAAGCATAACAGTTCTGCTTCCTTTGATGAAGTCAAATATGTGAGGATTGCTATATACTGAATTGAGCAAATGAACATGTTCTAATATTGCATTTGTCCAGTTTGGTTTGACGTTCTCCACCAGTAGACCTTTTGATCACCATATTCCCACCATCATTTGCCATTCAAATTCCTTTACTGAAGCATGTAAGGATAGAAACAACCTCACCCGAGAAAATACATTATGAGCTTTTATACCTCACAAGGAACATTGTGACAACACAGGACAGCTCAGACAAAATGAGGAGAGATTTGGAAGTGCACCTTTGCTCTCCTAATATTGCCGAGATACCACAGAGGCAGAAAAATGATACTGTGAGGCTGCGCCTTGTCATTCCTTTGCGCTTTCTGCACTCATTGAGCATCATTTGCAAGGGATCCCAGCCAACAAGGTCAACCCAGGATCTGACGTTCACCTTGGGCATTAACAGTAAAAATGCCCGTAGACCACGTGCTCACTTGGAGACCAGCCTGCAGCTGTTTGACTTGCAGAATGTCTGAGCAGAAGTGGTAAACCTCAAGTCAGGGGCACAAGAAAGACAGGATCCTGTTCCTCCCTTCGTGCCTGTCCTGCTATTGGGACGCATCAAAAGTATTGGTAAATAACAGTGTCATTTTGCACTGACAATTTTCAGCCAAATTCGGCCTTCAAGTTGAAGGAACCAAGTAGGATCTAGGACCCTATGCAGGCCCTGTGCACAGAGGAGGATTTCATCCCAGGAATGATATAATGACCCCAGCGAGTAAGTAATAAAGACTCCAAATAAAAGGCTACTCTGAGCTTATAATGAAAGACGCCTTTATACTGATCATTTCTGCTTACAAGAGATGTAGATCCTTTATCTTGTTTTGTAACTTCCAGTGGAAACTGCAAAATGAGGCCCATGTAGTTGTGGGAACGTCCCCATTTCATTAAGCATGGAAGGATTTTAAGCATTCCATAAAATGCCTGTTTGACCTGGCAGAAAAACAGTTTTCTATGCATTCATCTGATGCACCGTGTGCACAGATTCTCTCCTTCAGCAGGTTATCTAGAAAACGATGATGATTTATTACTGTCAATGGAAGAATAATAAGGGACATTATTTCCTGCGAAGAACCTGAGTGCAAGACGTGGGTACACACTGTCAGCACAGATATGCCATATACAAAATTTACTGCACCATGTGTGGCGTTGATCCTAACCTGGAAAAAGTTTTGTTATCATGTCTTAGAAGAGAGATATCAGGTATACACAGTAAGTCTTTGATCTCATAGTTAAATCACATGATTGGAGACTCAGGAGATGCAGGTTCAGTTCTTGGCTTTGACTGGATGTTCTGGGTGACCTTGGGTAAATCACTTAATCTGTCTGTGCCTTGGTTCCTTGTCTAAAAAATGATGTTAATACTTCTTTTGTCTGACTTGGCTTTTTAGAACATAATCTGTCCCGAACAGCAATTGTTTCCTGCTGTGTATATATAGAATGACTGGCAAAAGTGGACTAAGACTGGTGGGCTTTTTTGCAGAAAGGAATATAAAAGGAAAAATAAAAAAACTACTAAAATACAGAAAATATAATATCAATTCTTTGTAATGCATATGTACACAATACTAGGTTAGACTGCCACTCTATAGGTATAGTATGACCTAAATAAGCATGTGCTCTTACCTAGGTGCCACAGCATAGTGAATCTAGCAGTATGCTGATGCGATACAGTGGCACAGCATGGTGGAAAGCAGAAAGGTAGGATATTTGAGTCATTTGGGGATCTGGGCATTATGGGAGCAATCGCCTAAGTCTGAAGAAGATCAGCCTTCTCTGCCGCACATGCACATCCCTAGGGAAGGATAGGGCTATTCCATAAGCTTTACTCCATTGATATGGAAGTAGATGTAGAATAGATATGGAAAACACCAAAAAACAGATAAAAAATAGTTTGTTCTCTTGAATATGTCAATGGAAAAGACAGGAGCCAGTCAGAAGGGCCTCGTGGCTCTGTAAATGAGAAAAGAGAAGCAAACATACGATGTACACCGTTCCATTATTATATAGGCTATGTGTGTTTGTTTAAATTAACATAGGAAGCAAGATTAGTTTGCAGAGGTTAAAAAGAGCAGAATTATGTCACTTTTAGGGAGACTCTTCAGAAAAGGGGTGCCAATGTGCACAATGTGTGGCCATCTTCAACCACAGGGTTTGTACCACATAAATCACAGGAAATTCTACAGCTTCTTATAAGTAGAAAAAAAATGAACTAATTTGCTTTGAGGCATATTACTGCAGTTTCGGTATTTGCTGGTGGAGATGGCTGTTCTTGCTCAGCACTGAACTGAGCTTGAAGAATTTTCTGATGGGGAGAAGCTAAAGGACCACAGTTTCATTCTGGGTGATCCAGTCTGCAGGAGCAGATCCAGATCAAGTACAAATAACAATGTGAAATGCTCTTTGGAAGGGTCCTTCTTCAGAAACTCAGACAAGGCAGCTGATGAGAGGAAGGCCTGGCAGCAGAGATTAACACCAGTGACATATATTCTCCTGAAACCAAGCCCTCTGGAGTTGGAAGAAGTCAGTGCAGTGCATGAAGCCTACAGGAGGGGGATTAACAGCAAAACTTGGAGTTGCATTACCTGTTCTTTCAAATTTTTTTGCATTTGATGGGAAGAAAAACAACCCACCAATGTCCCCTGTTCATCTTCACATAAAATTTATTCTAGTCATGAGCAGCAGAGACAAAATATGGAGCTGAACAGATATATCACATAGCTCTTGACAGTCTAATGCCATAAGAATTTGTTTTATTAGGACTCGTACTGAAAATAATTGAGCACAACTACTATTAGGTTATTCATACTTTTTCCTGAAGATGAGCAAATTTAACATATAGTTTACACTTGAAAGAAACACCAAAAGCCAACCTGAGTAGGGACTTTCCCAAATAAAGGGAAACAACCTGTTCTACTTGAACATGTTTAGAGCATATTTGGTCACTACATACAGACAACATACTGCTGCTCCCTACACTGTGAAAACAGCATCCCAGTTCCCCGGGACTTCAGTCTTTCTTATCTACAAGTGAATTTTACTCCCAAACAAACGGAGCTAATTGCAGGTACGAGATAAAACTGAAAGGCCTTTCTGGTCCTATTCTGCAGGCAGGCACGGGACATTAAATGGTGCAGAAATCTTGCACTGGCTTTCTGCACAAACATGAGCTGAACACAACCAATCTCTGTCTGATAAATCACTATTTGTAGCCAGTAATTTGCTCACAGAACTATAATTCAAGTGAGGCAGAATGAGCATTTCACTCTTTAAGGATCCCACGGTATTTTATGATCGGTACCTACCCTATTGGGAAACCGAGGAACAAGAAGTTGAAATGACTTAAAGATTCAGCATGAGCCAGCGATACAACCTAAAAACCTGGAAGGATTTTTTTATTTTTTGTTTGCACAGAAGCTCCTCCACCAATACTCTTTCCTCCCTAATGCAAAAGGCAGAAGGGGAGAGGAGGACCCTGGCCAGGCCCCCTGCACTACGCTCTGAGCTGGCGAGGGCAGCAGCAGCTCTGCTCCAGAAGCTGTGCGCCTGCATTGCACAGCGCTGTGCCTGAGCTAATAAGCTGTGCTTATTAATGTTAAATTAATGAATCTCAGCCTGCTCTGCTTATTAGGTTGAGCTCCGTGCCACTGCAAGGCAGCTCTGTGACTCCCAGATCCGAGCTGTCTCACATCTGACCAGGCTGGAGCACAGGGCAGCCAAACTTGAGTCTGTCTTTACCCACCCATGTAGACACCCCTGCAAAGGGATATAGGACAGAAAAACCCCTTTTCCTTGCTTATTTTCCTGCACAACAGCAGGATAAAAGATGTTATTTACAAAAGTGTAAAATGGATGTGGAAATAATTAAATGGGAAGGCAGGGACCAGCCTGACGTTACCATCTCTCTCCCTTACGTGGAAAGCACTGAACCCAGATGCCCAACTGTGGAAGATATTCTTCCAGCAGCAGCATCTGCCTCCTTGGCAGGCACTTCAGGCAAGTTGTCTGGGGAGCTCTGCAGTTGCCTCTTGGTTTATCACGTGGATCTGTTACTGTGGCCTATCTGGCTGCCTTGTCCAGGCAGAAGCCAATTCTTTTGATTCACCTTTAAATCCCAGAAATTCCATTTATTTTGCTCCATTTTTCCCACACTGAACAGCAAGACATTTTCAGATCCATCCAGGCTTTCTGTCCATTTTGGAGAGAGAATGGTGATTTTCTTTTCGATTGCCTTCCCCCCTGCCCAAATTCTTCACTCTTACTAGTAATTTTTTCCATTAATTTCAATGGAAATTAGCTCCTTCTCAAAAGTAGAACTTTTTTATCTATGATAAACACTCTTATATTAATGCTTTATCTAACAAAAATCATAGGCATTCACACTTTAGTGGTTTTTAAAAATTACCTTCCCCCATGTTCATAGGTCTATGAGTAGACAAAAAAATACAACCTTGACAACCAAAACTGCCCCCACCTCAAACCTTGCATCATGAGGCAGCTACATTCTGAAGAGTCCAGGCTTTTGCAGGCTTCATGCCACTAAACAGACTTATTTCTACCTATTAACGTCGGTTGTTGTGTTTTGGGCTTTTTTTAAAAAAAAAAGGAAGAAAAAAAGCCACGCATAGATATAAGCCGACAGTAGCCAGCACACCAGGACACGATGACAATGTGATGACAAGTCCAGAAGCAGTACCCAGAATTCTGAGGGAAAAATCAGGAAATAAAGTTCAAGCATGGCATCTAGTAATACTACACAGGGGATGTCTGCAAACTTTTTTCCTTTTTATTATTTTTTTTAAAGTTGGTGGAGGAAAGATGTAGCAAACGTAATTTTCATTTTTTAAACTATTTGTCATATCAGCAATTTTGGGCAGGCTTATATATGAAACCTAGGCTCAGGAAAACACTTCTTAAACATAGTAGAGCAACAGAATAGATTAAGAACTGTACTAGCTTTTTATTAAGAAAAACAAAAGAAGGAAAAAAGATAAAAGTTATTTAGAAGTAAAAAACAATCCCCAAAATGGAAAGGTAAAACAACAAATTTCTATGTAGGAAAGATCAGAGAACCTGTGGGAGACCTACAAACTAAAGTGTGGGACAGGCATTTAAATTTTGCTTCAGGAAAAATGCCCGGATTCAGGAACGTGTAGAAGCACAGACGCCATTCACTGAAGGCACAAGAAAGACTGTTGAAATGATTTTCTGAATCAAGACCTTACTTTGTAATCAAGCAACACATGAGCAGCTCTTGATCTTCAGCCATGGGACAGCAGCAGGGAGACAATTTTAGTTTCACTCTTACAAGCTTGGGGAGCAGCTGCTGGAAATGTGAGCAGAAATGTCCTCTTACACCAGAAGAGTAAGTAGGGACATAAAAGGCTTGGGCATCCCTGACGAGCATTTTAAGATTTAGATGAAATGAATTAATCACTTTCTAGCTTGAGAAGGGCAAAAATATATTGAGACATGCTCTCACACGCTTACTTTTTTCTCTGTTGCAGATGTAGAGGGGTTTTAGAAAGGAGCTGGAGTGATGCTAGCACTTGTCCCATTTAACACAGCTTCCCAGGGCTCTTTTTGGGGTGAAGGAGAAGAGTTAAATCCATTTTTTTTTTTCTGCTAAGTACACATCGGTCTACTAAACTCTCCACTTGTAAATTAGTGGACAGGAGAAAATGTGTGCCAGGCACAAGTATGCACAGGGCAGGAGTAATAACAGATTTTTGATTAAAGGCAAAAACTAATCTAGTCTTCTAGAAGCACCTTAATGCCTTCTTAAATTTTGTTCACTTTGGGATGAGGGTGACCTGCTGCTGAGGTTTTTGCAGTTATGCCCCGTTCTTCTTTTTGCAAAGTTCACATCTTCCCTGAAGAATACCTTAACGGCTCTGTGCTTTTAACGAGAAGAATGATGAGTAATTAAAAACACATTTTTACCTGCATTTCCTTATACTTCCTATTTCCACAACCGCATTTAAAAATATAAACCCTGATTTTCATTAAGTCAGGCAAATAATTACGCTTGGTACTTTTTCAAAGCTACCAAGCTTCAAAATGTGCTGAACTGGTGTATCAGCAAATAACCGAATGATAAAAATAATTAACATAGTTTTAATTTAAATATTGATGATAGGGTTGACTCTGTGGCTGTACGGCACCATTGTGCTAGGTGCAGCACACAAATGCAGATAGAGCCCCTGTTTCAAAGAGCTCCTATTGTTCATTCCCCATTACTCAATATCAAACAATCTCAAGAAAGCTTTCCCAACATTAATTAAATCTCCTAACTTCCTTTTCAGGTCAGTAAGTTTTATTATCCTAGTTGAGTAGATGGAGAAAGTGAGGAATGGAGAGGGGAAGGCGCTTGCCTGAGACGGCGCAGCCAACAATTCTCACTTCCACTCTCTGCTTGCTTCCCAGTCCCCCCACTCCAAGTCCCTCCCCTAAAATGCCTTTGAAGGCTCATCCATGTGCATGTGGCCAGCACATCTCGGGGACGGTGGGTTACTGCTAAATATCCTTCTGTTAATCAAGACCATACGAGAGTCCTGCTTCTGGTTTGCACTTGCATAAGCTTCAGTAAAATATCTCTGGTGGAGTTAATTGATGTGATTTTGTAACCTCTTAATATTGCTCGGGGTTAGCGTTCTTTTTAACTCTAATGTTTTTTGCTGATGAAAATTGAGAATGCTCAGTTCATCATAAAATGGCATTCTCCCCCCCTCTTTTATTTTTTTTTACTTAATAATATTTTGGGAGATTAGGCCCTAACACACTCATGTCCAGGATCAGATCATCAAAGGGTAAATTGCAACACTTTTCATTTTTCTGACTAAAGATATAGGATTTTTTTTTTTCTCAAAATAAGGCTGAAAAATAAATAAAAGGCTTGAAGTATCTTAAGATATTCATTGAAACTTAAAAACAAAACAAAAAAGACTTTAATGCCAAAATGTCAGTGTTCCATGCAAAATAATTAATATAACACAATAGGATCTATTCTACTATTGATTGAAAAGGAATTTATGCAGGTAATTCATTAAGGCCAGTGGGAGTTTGGCATGTAAATCCCCCAGCACTTTGATGGGAAAACAATCCTTGATTATTTTCTATTTCTTACAAGCTATAAAATACATGCTTTTCAGCGGCAAATATGTAAGAAGAAAAGGCAAATACCTGAACAACTAGGGCAAAGGATAGCCTTGCTCTGTAAGATTTCTGAAATGACATTAGATCAAATAATTTTTTACAAGTTGCAAAAGATGCAACAATCATTTCTATTACTGTGTTAAGAGAATCAATACTTTTTTTCTTTTTTTTTTTCTTCCAGAGAATGGTATTTTACATTCCGACATTTACAGGTTATCACCTTCATACATCTCTTTTTGTGGTCAAGTGCATGATTAGTACTTCTGGCAGGGTATTGGCCATTTTCTTCTTCTCATCTACAAATTCTTGCAAATAAAAAACAATCTGAAAAGAAGTGCAGAGCAAATCTGTGGACTGGAATGCACCCTACTTGTAATGGGAACAAAAAGCTGGCAATGAAATATAAACCTAAATCACATCAGAATGACCTACTTTAAGGCATTTGCCAAAGAGACAGTGTTTTAGACAGCTCCTCTGAAGTAGCGTCTTTATGTCTATGCCATCTGCAGATTTATTATTGTGCTTTAGGAAAAAAAAAAAGGAAAAGAAAAAAGGGGGGAGAAAGCAAAATGTACAGTATGCCTGAACAAAACTCAGCTTCATCTATAGGAAAGATTCCAGTACTGTGGGCACCACACCCACACCTACTGATGTGGTCCAAGTTTTTTTCTTTGGAGGCACCTAATTAAGAAACCCTGGCTCATTTACATGGATACGTTTGATCTAAATTACACTCCAAACCACACCAAATTAGGAGCATCTGTGAATGCGAAGTGTTTGTTCCCAGTGACTGGTAGAACAGGGCCAGTTCTGGACGGCACATGTTCAAGTGACGAAAAATATTTCAGATGCAACATACTTCTGAGACCCACTTTTCCACTAATAATTCATAATGAGTTAAGCCAGTATCTTTGCTTGAACAACTATTTCAGGCTGTGAAAAAAATGTCATTTTACTTTTAAAGGGGGAGAGGGGTGGACAACCACGTAGTTTGGTCATGGTCCCTGATAAAGGGCATTAACTCAACAGTTAGCTGCAATTTAAATCTGTGCAGTGAGCTTATTATCAGATACACATCACTCCTAAGGCCTGGAGGAAAGGAAAGTATCTATGCATGACTAGTTGTTGTTCAAAGTCTTCTGCCCTGATGTATGGTCTCCTGTCGTTAACTCGCTGTGCCGGCTTTCCTAAGGAGTTGGAAAAACTCAGGACCACCAAATCCGAGAGGGATGCTCCTCCTTCCAGGCCTCATTGGTGGTGCCGTCTGACCATCCCTGCTTTCATCCTAGAAAGCCGCTCTGTACGAAACTGGGTCCTCCAGCAACTTTTATCGCATTTTGCCATCTCCCAGGAAGAACAGGCAAGGGGAGGCTGCAGAAGCCACTGGTTGCTGCTTTGCTGCCTCACAGCCTAAACTTCCAGAGTAAAACCGAAACAGCCTTTACCTTGCTCTTAGCCACAGGAGCAGCCCGATCACGAGGGAGAGCAAATCCAAATTCCACGCGGGGTTTGCAGTTCCCAGTCCACTGGCACAATTTGGCACCACCTTGGAATTTGGCCCAGCCTTTGGATTTGGCGCATAGCATTTGGCAGTCGCCTTTTATTCTTCCTGACTTTTATACTTTGTGAATAGTCTAAGTTACATAACACCAGTGACAATTTGTTTATGGCAAGAGTTAGAGTCACTGTTTTATGATTACATTCAAACTTTAAGCCACATTTTGACATCTAAGGATCATCTTGCGTTGTCATATGTTATATACAATGAAGGTTTGTGTTCCAGTAAGGGGATGGGGGGGGAGGAACTTTGTAAATAACATGACTCCTTTTGTCTGAAGAGATTTTAATACATTTATCTGATCTACTGTTTTTGCAGTAGCTAGAATATAATTTGAATATATTAATATTTTCAGCAACTGTGCTCAGGGAGCCCAGTTAATAACTTATGCATGGATATATAGATACACTTCAGACAGAGGTAATGTTTTTAGCCCTTATGTTGGTAATACTTAGAAACACACAATGAAAGAGCCTGTTCTTTCCTTCTCTTTGTTGTGGGCATGCATTGTGATGGTATGGAGCCAGTGTTCTTTCTGTTGTCTACACAGCCTGGATTTAATAAGCAGTTATATATGCATATTATGACAATGTGGTCAAGGAAACCAGATTTTTTTACTATACCTTCATGTGTCTGTACAGTATAAAATCTGGTATTTATTTTTCTTGTCCTCATTCAATATGTTAACAAAATCATAATTTGATACAGGTTATGTTCACTTTATAATTAAAATTATAGAGTTAGATGAAAATACAGCAAGATGTTGCTGAATGGAAAATATTTATCTTTTGGTACATTACGCATTGTGGTGCAAAGTAAAATCAGAAATATGTGGAGCAGCTAACTCCAGCCAAGCCTGCAACAACTTGCCTTCTGCCTTGGTCCACAAGATACAACCAGTTACCTCCTTTCAGCCCCAGCATTAGACAGCATTGCTCCATCCTCTCTAGAGCTGGGCTGTGGTCTTCTTAAAAAAGATGACCTCATCTCCCCTTATCATGGAGGTGAGCCAAAAAGGGAATTCAGAAAAGCTCTGAATTTTTTTACAGATCTCGCCAGTCTGTCTCCTGTAGCTCTCCTAGCACCTTCATGGACAAGGTGCAAACCTTTCACACCACGTTTTCTGTGTCAGCACTAGACTCAGCCTCACCAAACCACCTCAGGATAGCACATCATCAGCCTTGAAACTGTTCCCACTTCCCAGATCATAGTCATCCATGTATTGCCAAGTCCAGGCCTTCATCAAACCCTGTCAGCAATCTTGGAGATCCCAGTCACGTTTAGCATATGGGACAATCTCACAGCATGTGGAAACTTTCCCATAAGTAAAGTTTGCTGTGAACATCAGTTTGTCCATACTCAAATTTTCAGTCCAGAGAGGGTTTTCAGTAGGGCTGTGGCAGTAGCAGTAGCAGGCAACTGACGACCACCCCTTAGGACAAGCCAGATATGTTTCCATATCTGCATAACTGTCTCGTAAAAGTGTCATGGAAAGAATGAGCTTTCCAGTCCTTCAGAGTATTTACTCCATGGAAGTCATATCAGGTGCTCTGGGCTCAGTGTCAGCCCTGAGATTTCCATCTCATATTAATCAAGATTTGAAGTTTGCCCTGTTTTGAATCCCACCTGACCACTATGATGAGGAACTGCTTAACATTTCTGTGTAATACGCTAAGAGGCTTCCATTGCTCCTTATATTAAATTACATTTGTACAGCTTTGCATCCTGAAACTTCAATATTTGCTTACTAAAGAGGCATTTTTTTCAGCTTGTAAATCCATTTACAACCAGTCACTTAAGGTCAGACATTTTCTCCTGTAGGGGAAGATCCATGCAGCGCCTACAAAAAAGCATCCTGAATTTAGTCTTATCTGAGAGCCAGAGAGTGCAGCGTCAGCGGTCTTCTGGAGCTCAAGGCAATGAAAAAAAAAAAACAAAAACCCAAACATATGCAAAGCACTGAAGCTTCATCTCGAAGAACAGCGTGCCTACGCATAAAGTCAACAAGTAAGGCCATACAGGGACATGAGGGCACTCTCAGAAATGTTTCTCTGAAACTCTACAAGGTACACTGAAGCATTTTACTCAGTTAAGCTCAGACTTAGAGATTTGATGTCCTAGAAGCTGCTAACTGAATGAGCTGTCCCAAGACTGATGAATCTTGGTATCAGCAGTGAGATTGTATCAGCTGTTCCTAAATCCTTCAACGTCTGTCAAACATGGTTTTGGTCAGGAAAGACTCGTGTCTGTTTTCTCACCAGTTTTTCTAACTGTGGATTTAGATCCTGGTCAGACAAAAGAAGATATTGGCAAGTCTGGTCACTTGAAGCTTCAAAGATGAAAGAAATACAACTACTGAGAGGGGTAGGGCAGCCTGCATAGAGAATAAAGACTTCCGTAAACTCTCTAAGGCAGTTAGACCACAGTCATCTGAGACCAGTACATGTATGAATGGGTATTTGACTTAAAAAGGAGCTAATGAGAAAATTCAAAGCTATTTTAAAGCCAGGAAATATCGCAGAACTTGCAGTACTACAAAGGGTGCATCTTAGAAAGACACAATATACGGAAAATCCTCCACTCCAGGCAGTTCGTACGTTTAGTGCAATGGACTATACACGTGCACAAAAGATAAACATCAAGCTAAGGTGAGTGGACAAGATAGACAAAGTGTAAGTAGAAAAGACAATGCTGACATAGTAAATTCATTGCTCAAGGGCAAGTAAAATGTAAATAAGTTTAAAGAAATCAAAGACTCATGGCACATACTCACTAGTGCATTTAAGAGATACATTCATCCTACTCGTGTTCAATATCAGGGCTGAAACAATCGTGATGCTGGGAGGCATGTTAAAGCATCTTTCAAATCTGGTACAAATGCAGCACATATATATATATATATATTGCAAGAATAGCTTCTGGAGAGCTCAGAACTGAACCTGAAAGAGTAAGAATCCTGGTTTAGGTTTGATCCCCTATAAAATCATCTCTGTCAGGTAGACCCCTGCAAAAAGACTTTCCATTTGAATGACAAAATGGTGAGAATATAGGTTAAAAAAATGAGATTTTATTTTGGGGACAATTAATAGGCCAACATTAAAAAGTTGAAACAATTTATGAAGAAATTACACATAGGAGTTCACAAAAAAGGAAAACTATGGTAAGAGTTTGCTCTCTGACTCTCATGGAATTCTTTTGCTACATTCTTTGATTTCAACATCAAAAAATACTGGGTGTCTCACAAAACTGGATAACTTATTAATGACTCCGGACAAAAAACAATGTGTTGTTGGCAAAACTAAGTTTTTCGTGAGAAGCTCTAGACTCACCAGCAAAGATGCATTTCTGTACAGGTTGCCTACAGTTCATCATCTTCGGTTGTAATTCCAGCCAGTTGCCACTTCTAGGCTTTAAGTCAGAAAATGAACCTGTCATATCCAGGGCTGAGTTATTTACTGTCAACTGGATTACCGTAGCACAAAAGGGCTATAATTGAAGGCTGCAAGAGGTTATAGATTGAACATAGTCAAAAGCAGTAATTCCACTTAGTAAAAGTAGATATCATCCAAAATGAGAAAAGTTAAGCTTATATAAGGTGAAATTCTGACTCCATTCTGGCTCCCAGTCACTGGGAATTTTGCCAGTGACTTTAAGAGCAATCAAAATTTCACTCACTATCAGGAGAGATGCTGCAAAGGGTGTGATGAAGTGAAAGTTAAAATAACTGTTAACCTGGGGCTTCCAAAATACATTTCCTGAGCACGGGCTGCTGTCTAACTCAGTGTTTTTCCTGACGTAGCAAGGCAGACAGCCCTTCTGGGGACTAAGGGGATAAAACCGTGGACCACATCTGAGATGTGCAATAAGAATTACCCTGCTGCAACTCCCATTGCTCATCATCTCACAGGCCACGGTGTAACTAGACTGCTTAACCAGAGTGGGATATAATTTGTAAGAAGCAATTTCAGAAAGCTGTAACCTCGCAGAGTGCCAGTTTGCTCTTCCACCTGAGCTGCTCTTTTGAAAGACGGGCAGAGATTGCTGGCAAAAAGAGCGCAGTAGTGGCTGGCAGGTGCAGCAGGTTTACTGGGAGAAGGAGGATTATATTATAAGAGAGTCTCCTCATCACTTTGTTTTTCTTACCAGCAAATCTGAGGGAACTGGAGAAAAAGAGGCTGAGGGGAGACCTTATCACTCTCTACACCTACCTGAAAGGATGTTTTAGAGAGGTGGGAGTCAAGCTCAAGTAACTAGTCATAGGACAAGAGGAAATGGTCTCAAATCCTGCCAAGGGAGGTTTAGATTGGATAACAGGAAAAATTTCTTCACCAAAAGGGCTATAGAGCATTGGAAAAGGCTGACCAGGGAAGTGGTGGAGTCACCATGCCTGGAAGTATTATAAAAGGCGTGTAGATATGGTGCTCAGGGACAAAGTTTAGTGGAGGACCTGGTATCATTGGGTTTACTGTTGGACTCCATGATCTTAAATGTCGTTTCCAACTGAGATGACTCCATGATTCTAATTCATGTGCATCTATGAACAAGGTTCTGTAGGGCTTTTGGTGTGCTTTCTCTCTGCTTTGGGTGTGTTGTAGAAGGGTAGTTTCTTCCACCAAGTACTGGGTTACCAGCAGAACTGGTGGCTTTGCTTTTTTGACACACACTTTGTGTTTGTCCATCACTGAGCATGGCAAAGCCTCAGCATCCCCATCAGGAAACAATGCTGTTAATAACTTTAATCCACCTTTATTAAGAGCCTTTAGCTTTGTGGAGGAGTACCAAATATTGTTAAGACAAAGACAAGGGGATAATAAGGAAATGTGTTTTTTTCCCTTGCTGACCTAGTTTCTAACCTGACTTTAAAATCTGTTGTTGATTTTAATTATGCTTAATCTAAAGCTAAGCTCACAAATCTAGCAAACTTATGGACTGCTTTTAAGTGAATTTTCTCGCCCGTCAGAGTTCCTCAAGCTTTCTACGCTCCAGCTAGAAGTTCAATCCCAGCCGAGACACAAAGTTGAGGCAGCTCTCTGCCCGTAGGAAGCACCCAGCACCATACAACGCCAGGGTTCAAACGCTACCTTGCTCGAATGGAGCCTGTGTGCAGCACTCCTCACAGAACAATTGCAGTCCTTTTCTCATCAGCGATAGCCAGAGGCAGTAATAAGGGTGAAGGATATCTATCATGAAAAGTCCAGTGTCAATGTGTTCCCCCAATTTATTTACTGACCTTCAATGCAACAGCCATACTCCTGACCCTCATGAGATGAAGCCTAAGGGGAAATGGCACTGAGCACCAATTCCATATCCTGTTGTTCTGTGGTCTAAATTAAGTGCTAATTAATTACCACTGGCATCTTTGGCATTGCCTGTCAAATTGGATTTAGGATATCCTTTTGCTGTTTAAACAAATAGCCCTACATCTAAAGCTAAAATCCCAAGTGCTAGTGTGTTCTTTACTTTTAAATTTTTATTCAAAAATTCAGCAAGTATGTCCATGGATTTTGCAGGTAGAATTCAAATAAAAGAAACAGGAATTGATATTGTCAATTTTGATTAATAGTCCCTCATTAATAAACATCCTGTTATTCAGTTTCCACCTGCAGTTGCTGATGTTGCCTGGAATCAATTAACTCATATAATTTGATTTATTTTACAAAGACATTTTTGGATGTGCTGCGCTGATGATAAAGGTTCTATATTTACAATTCTTGATTTAAGGGAGATTGTTACTAACTGCTTTTTATTTTTAATGTTACAAGGAAACATAGCTTCAGGCACACTTGAAGGAAAACATTTAAGCATTTTAGAAAGTTCAAGTTTTACTCATGTAAAACTATCTGTTGCCTTCTGAGGCACACAGGCCACAAAAGCATACAGATCCAGGACCTCTGACAGGTTAGTCTTTACAATATGCCAGTTGTTCTGCAGAAAAAAAAATCCCCACAATAATCAGAAATAGAATTTAAAAAATACGAATAGAAAATAATCAACTGCAGCAAAAGTTACACCACCAGCCATAAATGCAGTTAAAGCCTCTATGTGTTATATCTCTGTCTAAACATATATTATTCTACATAGTCTCACACTGCCTTTATCACTCCACTACCCAAACACCTCTACGAAGTGCATTAGCATCTGCCTAACATCTGCCACGGGTGGTTTTGCTCTCTCCCATCCTCTCCCCCAGAAGCAGCTTGTGCTTGCAGGAGTAGCGTGGCTTTTGAAGAGGGGTTCACTGTTGTTTCAGACATGAGCACTGCTACGTGGCTGTCAGAGAAGGCAAAAAACCAAATGCCTTGTGCATGGAGCTGCAGCCAGAAGAGTCAGACTTGCTCCTTGAGGAAGTTCATGGCCTTCAGCTGACTCCTATCAACTGATTGTTCTCAACGAGGCAAACTTTAGGCTCAGCAGCAACTTGCACTGTGACAACATGGACTAGCCAGACCTCCTCCTCCCTCTGGTCTTAGGAGAATTAGTCAGAACCAGATTGCATTCACACACAAAATATTAAAATCCAAGCCAAATTGAGAGGACGGTGTGCTGATTGTCAGTAAATAGAAGCACTTAGCAGGTCACCCAGTTGGGTCAGTTTTCCACAGGGAAGATATAGACCATTTACACTAATAGGGAAGATTTTGTGGAAAGATTTTTTAATCAATTTCTTTGACACAACATGATTTGGGGGAGTGAGACCTAAGCTTCGGCTCATACAGGGCTCTTCGGGGGAGCCAACCCAAGATGGAGATGAGTTCCTGCCCTTCTGTCCATGCCATGCTGGGACACCTGCATCCACCCTCTGCCTTTGGAGTTTCTCTGACACAGAAGATGGTCAGAAAAAAGAAATTATCCCAAGACTGAGATGCAGGTACCACGTTACCCTGCTCTCTTCATCTAGCCACAGCTGAGGGCAGAGGCAGGAGCACAACTCCCATTGCGCAGAAGAACAAGCAAGGCTTCTCCAAAGCTCATCCTTGAACAAAGCCCCTGGTGAGGCATGAGTCCCTTTAGATACATAAATGTGATTTTACATTTTGGCCTCCGTCAGCCAGAAAATGAAGACTTCCTCTGCAAAACAGGCACTACACGAGGTGTGTGTGAAGGCAAGAGCCCACGCGCTCCTCAGGAAGGACATCATCCAGGTAGCAAAGTTCACCCAAGAGTGGGGAGATTTTATTTTGAGCTGTTCTCTTGTTAAACCAGGCTCAGCCAGAACAAACGCCTTCCTTTGGCTTTTCGGAGTCTATTCAGCCAAATGCGAACTGATGTTTGGAGTTAGTTTAGATTTTATTTTCGTTTACGGCTAGACTCCAAGGCAGTTCACCCAGGGAAGGGCTCGTGCTGTGAGATATGCGGGGGATCCCCTGAGGAAGCCCTTTCTCCACCCGGTCCCTGTCAGCTGTCCAGGTACTATATATAGCCATCCAATAGTCAGATTTAAAGGCTAGTCTGCAGAAGAAGACAGCATCAAGTGCTCGCTCTTGTGTCCCAGAGCAACCAAAGAGAAGGGATTTTTCCCAAAGAGCTGTAATATGAACCCACAGCTGCAGAGCACAGGAAGCCTATGGAGTTTCTGTAGGCCAGGAGCCATGGAGGCTATTTTCAGCAAAAGCAAGCTCTTAAGTATGTCTGAACTATTTCTGACCCCTCTTATAACATATCATACACCATGACCTGGTTTCTCTATTACCAGTCTTGGATAGCTATTGTTTCAAATTTATCCTGCGGAGCAAACAGGAATTTAAAATACCTTTACATTTTACACAGGCAAAAAGAAGTAGCTTTAAAGTGTATTAGTCCACCGTGATCCCTAAATTGCATATGTTTGTTGCAGAAGAAATCACACAGCACATTTTGAAAAGAACAGAGGTTGTAGTGTTTTGGAGCTCTTCTACAAGCATAAACCTCAGGTTGTAGCTATGCACACACAAAGCTCCCCCCTCCCAACATGGTCTGTGGATTTCACAAACGACAAGCTAAGGATTCAACTGACAATGTTTGCATTTGCTTAGCTTCATCAGCTGGTGAACATCACTGCAATGCAAGTGAGCAAATTATCCATAAAGCCACTACATAAATAATAATGGGGTTTAGTTTGTATTCATAAAATATCAGGAATCCCAATTTATTACTAGATTTTAAATTTACCTATGTTGCGGTGCAATGAGTTGAACAGTTTACACAAATAGAGCTTATAGTATCAGGGGCTCACTTACCATTGATTATTTTCATAAGTCTCTCGAGACAGGGTTGAGTAGCGTACAGGCCCTGCACTCTTCCTCTATGGTGTGTATATTTTGCTGTCTGTCCTCAGCTGGTACATCCAGCTGGATATCTCTGCAAGGCTTTGACCTGTTATAGAAAAATACAAACAACAATAGATGTCCTAAGAGCACCCTCAGAGCTGCAGTTCAGTTGTCTTCTTAGTACCAAAACCCACTTAAGTTCTTGCAGAACTGCTATAGCTGAGCTAAAATAAGTTTACAACAGAAAATGGCATTGCAGTAATATGCTGTATCTCAGGAAAGTATATAACAGGCCTTAAATGAAAAGGAAATACACTGAGAATAAACCTGATGGTTTATCTGTGTATCATTTTGCACTTGTGCTTCCTTCCTAATGCCGAAAAACCCGTCTGCAAAAGCCCTGCCAAAATGTGCTTATACACACACACACACACAGACATTATCACCTCGTAGGACGGTACGTTTTATTATCAGGTTATTTTCCAGTACATTTAGCACAGTTAAGGTAAGTATATTAACTTTACTTCCAAATAAAGAAAACAAAGTTGTACTGAACGTCTGAGCCATTGTCAATGAGTTAAGAACTGACAGGAGGTCCAAGTAATCAACCCTGTCTACTGCGCCGAGCCCTCCCCTGGGACACCTCTTCTGATCGTACAATGTCTCCGACTGGCATAGATGTAGAATTGCTTTCAATAAAGATTTTATTTCAAGGTTGGATGATTCCTTCCCAAATGTCTTGTCACTAAAGCAAAGTATGTAATACCTGTTATTTTTTAGCTCTTGCGAACTAGTATTTGGGAAGGAGAGGAGCATAAAAATGTTGAGCTAGAAATTGTTCATCATGAGAGTCCAATCTTAACACTTTCTAATTGATTGGGAACTCTGCAAAGGAAAAGTCAGAAAACTGCTGCATAAAACCAGGCCCATAACAGTGCAGTGAAAATGCCTAATAATTAGGTTATAGTTGAGGTGAGTTGAAGGTAGCTGAGCCATTCCCAGAGCCAAGTCCTTAAGCTAAAACATCACATTTGCATATGCCTGAGTAGATATAGGAAACAGATATTAACTAATTTGAGGATAATTATTGGTAAAGTGAATCAATGGGATGCACAGACTTTGACCCATAGGAGCACAGAAATCAAATCAGCCCCACAGTCCACCAGCATGAGCAGCTTTGGCCACGGCCATGGTTGCCAGCCCAGCTCAGCAAAGGTACAAAACCCACCCAAATGGGCTGCCATGGGATAATCCACACAGAGAGCAGTGAGCTTATAATTCTGTAAGGCTAGTTGTTTGAAGCATGAGGACGGATATCAGAAATATGTAATTTTGTCTCCTTTCTGGAGAGCTCTCCTTATTCCCATGCATCTTCAGCATTTCTTGTGCTCTGTTTAGGTCCTAGTTTCTGTCTCTCAAGGCAGTGATTTCCCTAGTTAAATAAAATACTGTGCATAATGCTGGCAGACAGGATTCTGATAAGATCAAAATGTACTCTTATCCCACGGTCCTCTGCTGAATTCAGACGATGGTATTTCCTACACCTGTCATTCTGGCCCATAAATTTTTACCAGGAGAGCAGTTCTTACCATTTTGTAAATGTTGCCCTTTAGTCACAGTCTATAGTACCAGTTATGGAAAAGCAGCAGGATTGTCTTAAAGAAAAGTTACCCTTACATATAGGAAAAAAAAAACAACAAAAAAAGAGTAAAAGAATACTAGGTATGGCTAAAAGAAGTTCTGCTTGGGGTAGAAATGCCCCTAACCTGGAGCAAACTTAAATCCTCGTAGCCTGGAAAAGGCTAAAAAAGCAAGGCTGAGCAGTTCTCAATGCAACTAGCAGAGGACTGCTTTACCCTCAAACACTCTCCAGTTTACAGTAAAACAGTATCCTTTCCAATGGAGTTTTTCTCCCTGAGTAGGCTGATTTCTCCCTAATTTTTCATGTGCAGTAAAAACATTAAAATTTTGAGGAATCAGAGTCACTGTTGAAACTCTTCCCCCTCCTCAGCTCTTACTATGGAAGATGTAGAACATTTCCTAACCACCTAGTGTGTTGGAAGCAGTAATCCAGGGTGCTTTCTGAATGTCAAAATTAATAATGATTTTATTTAGAGAGTTTGAAAAGTATGGGTTTAATGGAACTAGAGAGCCAAACTCACCATACAATGACCCTTTTAGCTGCTGAGTTGCCCTGCTCTCCATCACACGCTTTCCAGCTTATGGTTGCCTTGGCAACAGCCAAAGTATAAATTCCAAGTATTTTTGCTTAAATATCTGCCATTGACACTAGAGACTTCCCACTCGACACTTCTGTTGTGTTAATACATCATTAACTTCATTACTATTAATAAAGAGAACTGTATTTTGTACCTACCTCCTGATCTGTGATTTTAAAGGACTGAAACCACTCTTGAATCTCATTTATCTGGGGGAGAACAAAACAAAAAAAATCTTGCACAGAATAACACCCACCAATTCCTTGACATGATTCCAACATCTGTGGCATCAGATTATAGATTGATTCTAAAATAATCTTAAATTGATGGATCCTTGATCCTTTCAATTGGGCTTGACAAGAAGTAGCTCTGGCATTTCCTTTCCCTTTTTGTGTTGTAAATGGTGTATCACTCTTTCTGCTCCTTTACTTGCACCAAAAAAAAAAAAAAAAAGAATTCTTGCCCATTTTTTAGCGATTTTCTCTTACAATGACTCAATTTTACTTAGCAGCTACAGTAGCACTTTTAAGTGTGCATATCTGGTTTTGGCTTGCTTTGACCTTTTGCAGACAGATTAAAAAAGTATTAGTTAGAGAAATTCATTGGTAAATATTTGTAATTTTAAAAGGCATAAGGTCCTAAACTTATAATTATTTCATTTAGACTGGATCAAATTCCTTCCTTCTTTCCCTTCAGTAGCTGTATTTTACCACAGATTACTTAACAGATTATTTAACACAGACTATTTAACAGATTTCCCATGTTTCCAGATATGCTCCGTTTATAGTTTTTTGTTATAATGGTCATCCAAACAAGTATGACTGATACAAAATTATAAAGAATATTCTAGAGATTTTATAAATACAAGAATTATTATTCCAGCGTTAAGTTTAGGGGCCTCCAATATACGTACATGTTCTTAGTGCCACATTCCGTATCGGTGAACCATAAGAGATAGCTGGTTCCTCTCCATCACCAGCACACTCCATGCACATCCTGCCTTGGCTCATGCCATACCCTCACCTCCTGAGCGCTGAGCAACTTGCAGACCATGTGCTGGCAATTCCTGGACTTCACATGCAGGATGACATCTCCGGGAGAAACAAGGGGGAAAGTTCTTGCTTCCGAAAGATGCCGAACATGGACAGAAGGGTTGGCCATCCATTTTCTGCATCCACATCAGAAATACAGGTTCTCTACATCTTTCTCCAAATCGCAGAGATAACAAAAGTCAGCCCCTTCCTCTCCCTTCAGTAAACTGAGCTCTGCTATCACTGTTCTTCATCCTGTCTGCTCATCCATAGTCTGCTGCCTCCTCCCTGCAAGGTGCTTCTCCTCCAGCTTCATCAGCACTGTCCATTATCAATGCCACATCCTTGCAAAGCCACAGCTGACGCTGAATTGATGAACTCTAAAGATACCCAAGATACAACTGTTGAATATGTTTTTTTCCCCATGGTGAACTAGCATCTCTACCCATGCTGATGGCATCTGCATATACTTTATAAGGTTTCTAGCATATAACAAGCTCAACAGAAATCAAGTCTTTTTCTTGCAGGGAGGCCCCAGACTTGAATACACGCTTCTGCATCAGTGGCATTAAGCGAAACAACCTTGTCACCCCTGTAACAAACATTTTTAATTGTGATAAAGATGTGTGACATCCATCAGAAGCCCACACAGTCATTTGGCAACAAAACTACTAACTTTTGAGACTTTCCGAACTCCTAAGAGAGGAGATGATATGTTAATACGACCACAGAGGAAAGATAATTATTTTTTCTAATTTATAATAAAGGTGATATATTTTAAGAAGCTAATAGTCAAGCCAATCTGATGAGTGCCATATGGAGAGTGGTTTTTTGCAATGGACACCACAGATAGAAGCATGAGGCAGATCCAAGTAATGCAGCCTATTTATACACGGTGAAAAAAACCCACCAGCATTGGTGTTCAAGGAATGTGGTAAGCGACAAGATTGGCAGAAATCCACAAGACGATGCTCTTTGCCATGTGACTCACCCACTAACATGAAGGGAACCTTTTTTAAGTGACTGAAGCCATCATGTCTCACGGAGCATAACTTGCTGTAAATTCAGCAGCAGGTATGGGAAAACAGAGACAATTATGACGATTTTTAAATCACTGTCTGGATTTTAAAGAGGTAAATGGGTGAAAATGACAGAAAAGGGGGGAAAAAGCAGAGTGTAGCTTCAACAACCACTTGGAATACTGTGTTAAAACTAACAGGTTAAAAAAGCATCCATGAATTCAAACATTTTACGTATTAAAGTTACATTTAGTTTGTAATCCTTGGTAGAGCTGTGGAATTTATTTATAAAATATGTATCTTAATTTACTAACCTTTCCAGCCTAGCATATATTAGATATTCTTGAGGGTTGAGGGAAATGGATTTCTACTTAGTTTGTACTCACTGCTGCAGAGATTTATGCGAAACTGCCTACCTAAACTCCATCCATTAAACCTATATTGTTCTTAGACCAGACTTCTCCAGCCTTAATATTCTTGTGGAAATTACATTAAGTCTTAATACAGACATAAGATCAACTAATAATAATAATAGACCTCCTCTTGTAATTTTGTGGGTAATAAAGATATCAAAGGTTATAATCCTTACCATTATTTCTTAAGTCGTCTCATTAAGGTATGTGGTCTCAGTGTCTTTCAAGAAATTTTGTGTCAGGATAAGGCTTGCAAAAGTCTTTAGCTACATAAATTTCACAATCCATTTCAGACCATACTAACTTTATTGGATTTAAATTAGCAAAAGGAATGTGTTTCATATGAGTTCTAAATTAAGGGGCTTTTTTTTGTTGTTTTCCCAATTCTTTCAGTGTTGGAGACCACGTTAGAGAAGCAGGGAAGCTTCTCCCTGTGGAGCCACCAAAACTGTTGACACCAAGAGCGCTTGATTCCCTTAACGTAAAGAGCAATCCCTATTTTTGGTATCTAAACATATGACTCGGAAATTATACCCTTATAGCCCTAATATTAACTCATGCTTTCTCATCAGAAAGCACCAAATTGTGCCTTGATCAAGGAGTTCTATAAATGGGGCTCCAGATCTCCACCTCATGCACATCGTGCTATCTGGGGCTGACTCTCTTTTTTTTTATCAGGTTGGCAGAAGATGTCTCTTCTCTCCCTGTTTTCTTTCTTTTCGCTAACCAAACCAATCGAACATCCCTGTTAACTGATTCTCCTAAAAAGTGCCTCTATGTACTTCAAATGCAACAGCGACTCCTTTGATTTTTTTTTAACCAATTCTTTCCTTTCGTCAACAGGATAGCAGCCAAGGAATCCGTGAATCTTATGTCAACACAAAGCTTAGGAATTGTGTTTGGACCAACACTCCTTAGACCTGAAAAGGAGACAGGGAACATGGCAGTCCACATGCTGTACCAAAATCAGATAGTTGAACTTATGTTGAGTGAGTACAGCAAGATCTTCGGCTCTGAGGAAGACTGACAGACAGGGCCTGTTATTGAAAACGTTCACATCTGTCTTGATGTCTAATATTTTTACATTTCTGTAAACATATTTCTGAAATATTTCTTTTTCTTTCAAGTGACAGATGCTTCGTTTGGTGAAAACTTAATGATGATTTTGTGTTTAATTTTCAAATAAAAAATATTGTCAACATTTGCCTATATGTATTCTGCATTAACCCTTTGAGAGTTTCATTATGCTAGCACTACGAGTGTCACTTTTTTTTGCAAGCTCAGCATACAGCATATGGCCAAAACCATAGAAAATCCTGTTTACCAACATATACAATGGCACAGAAAGACAAGTAATAATTGAGGAGATTTGTGGAAAATGGATTAAAATATGTATATTAAAAGCAATGAATTAAAACCGTGATACCAGATCATTTGTAGATAATCTGAGTATAATTTACCTTTCCCTTTGATATATATATTTAAAGATATGACAAATAATCAATTCGTCTACTCCAAGAGTTCAAAAAAAGATTACATTTAATACTTTTAAACAAATTTTGAAAATGAAACAAAGCCACAGAATGTCACTATTTGCATAACAATGCCGAAAAATAATTAAAAACTCAATTGGAACTTTGGCATTTTTACTTAAATGCAGTACATGAAATGAAGACATTGCATGACTGCTCATTTTAATGTAACATCCATTTTGATTCTTCATCACACTGTACATCTGCCTGCTTTCCCCAGCTATCTCATGTTCTGTAGCATTTGTATTGTGCTCCTGAAGATGCTTTATTGGTGAACTACATTAAATTCATCTAGAAAGAACTTTAAAAAAAAAGCCTTTTCATATGCCCTTAGGATTACTTGGCTAGACTTGAATCAATTTATGCATTTGATGGTTAGTTTCAGTTGTCATGGATAAACAAAAGGGTAACTGTCTAGAATATATCAAATATTGTTTCATTTTGAAATGTATGTTTCCAGCTATACACATCTCCTACCCTGTTTTGTAAAAGTATTCTGCTGATAAAATGTAGACTTATGTTTGACAGCTTTTTAATCAAGTTCAAAGAGAATAAATAAAACTAATCCAGTGTGGTAAAGAGTCTGCCTGGTTATCGATTTGTTCATAAAATGAAAAATAAACCATGTAAATAAGATGTGTGAAACACAGATCTCGAAGCAAATATTTAAAGCAATTAAAGACCCCAAAACACAGGATTAATGCATAGGTCTATTGTGCATGAGAGATATGTCTTCAATATCACCTCAGCAAATTACGGATTACTTCAGTTTTTAACTCAGCGTCATTTTGCAGATTACTATGTCATTCAGGAAAGGTTGCTCCTCAGAGTGGTCATTTTTGGAAATAAACCTATAATGAGGCCTGATCGTTAACTAAGACTAGGCTCTTTCATCAGGTAATAATGTAAGCAGAAAATAACACCAAGACAGCATAAAAAATAGCCCTGAGATGGTTCCTGTTTTCATACATGCCTGAAAAATCAAGCAAAAGAGAGGGGTGGTGACCAGTAATTAAAATTAAAAAACACTAAACCAAAAAGTCAAAAAAAAATCTCCCCCATATCATAAATAATCAACATAATCATTTCTGAACAAAACTATAATGTTCTGGAGAACCCAAATCCATTTTACTTTCAAGAAAATATTTTTCATGTTAATGTCAAGCCATGAGTACTTAAACAGAAATGCTTTTCAGCATCGTCGTCCTTAGACTCTTTTAATAGCAACAAACCAGGCGCTGTTTATAGCCTGTGGAAATGACTGGAAGAAAGATACTCAGAAGTTCAGTCTATTCCTTAATAAAGACCATTCACATTATGGCCCCACGGGTGCTCACAATCATGCTATTGAAGTAATTTCTGCTATTACTGGAAATGAAAAGTTCACTTGTTACTTGGATCCTGTTGCACTCAGAAGAAAAGATCCTTAATTAATTAATTAATCTTCTTTCAAGCTCTCATTGGAGAATGGAGACTTCTCTTTTCTTGTTTTTATAAGCAAGACAAAGCTTATGAAGTGAACTTATATCTTAAGATCAACTGGTCTGGTTGGGGGGCGGGAAAAAAAGGAAAAAATCAAGCAAACTTTTTGACACAGAAGCCTTTCTTTAGTTTTGAAGGGTTCTTTACATGAATGCTATACAAACGTGCTGACTTCTCTGTTAAATGCTTTGTTAAAGATAGAAGCCTGATACTTGGGGTAGGCAATTCTGGGAGGACACAAGTGCTTCTCATCAGAGGAGTGTATCCATCTGGGGCGTATAGCAGATGTCTGTCCTTTCTCGTCCTTCTCCAGGAGACCAGTCTTCTCCTTGTCTCCTTAAATATCTACATTAATTCAGTGGGAAAAATTACAGGCTCTACTGTTAGCCAAGGAGCCGGCCCCACAACTACTGCCATCAGCCTCTCAGGGAAGAAAGCAGTCGGACAAAAGATGACAAGAGTTAGTAAATAAAAAGTTAGTAAATAAATAATAAAATAAATAAACACAAAGAAAAATATTTGCAAGCCTTAACTGCAGTGAGGTTTCTTTTTTCTACTGCTCAGTAGTTTATTAACCAAGGACCAAACAATTCACTGGGCACACACCACCAGCACATTGCTCCTCCAGGTATTACTTATAAGAATATTTGCTATGACTTCGTAGAAATTTTCCTAAATTTTTAGAGTCAAAATTCATCTTGCACAAGACCTTTTTTAAAGGAGTTAGCTTCAGCTGAAGAAAGACCACAATATCATGAGCAAGGAGCTATCGCTGTTAATGGTAAAGGATGAGAAAAATGAAGGCTGAGAGTATAGCAGCGACAAATCTGTCCAAGAATCAGTGTCTTTATCTGCATCTTCTCCTTGTACAGAGTATCTTCCATTCAAACTCGTGTGAGATGACAGCTGTCCTAGTAACTATTATAGTAAAAGGAGACGTCAGAAAGACCTGTAAAGGAAATGAAAAGGGAATTTCCAGCTAGAAAGATTTCTCATTAGATGTTAAAAAAAAAATTATGGAATCTTAAGCTTTTTCAAGAAATACTGTCAGATTTTAACTCAAGAAATTCAACTGCAAAAACAGAATGTCTGACCAAACAATAAGACAGACTGATTTGCTGAGCTGCAGCTAAAAGAGGATATGTAAACGGCCTTGAACAAATATTCATCCCTCTATTTTCACAGATTAAAAGCAACATGCATTTCAACAGTTCTTTAATTGTCTGCTAGGACAGCTACAGTGCAGGTAACATTCGGTTTGTTTTTTGTAAGCCCTCCATGTTGCAGCAGAGTCAAAGTCTGCCATTCAGCCCAAGGCACTCAAAGAGTTCACTAATCAATTATTACATAGCACATAGACCACGGGCAGAGTTTGGAAGAAAGCTGGCGAGTACATTGGGACCCCAATCACCACTGTAATCAGGCAGTTTATAGATTTTACATGGCTAATTCTCAGAAGAGGCTGAAAGACAAGCCTCAGGGAATGCACATATCAGGGCAAAGCAGGTTCTC
>NW_009728226.1:0-7405 GCF_000703405.1 Apaloderma vittatum | reverse complement strand
AGGGCAAACCGGGTTCCCCTGCCCTGCATTCCTGCCTCAGCAAGGAAACAAGGAGAGTAAAGAAGCTGAGCCTGGTCACAGATACAGGCCTCAAACACAAGTCCTGATTTTTTGTAGGACGAATAAATGAGGCCCAGGGTAATGCTTGTTTTGCAGAATGCAGGAACCTTGCCTAGCATGCACTTTGGATTTAAAAAAAACAAACAAAACACAACTCTTCCCTTAGGAGCAAGGGCAAAACATACGAGAAAAATTTCCCATGCTGCAGCCCTTGTTGGTCAGTAGGCTTCAACGAGGGAATGTCTGCAGGATGCTACTCAAGCAGCAATCTCATCCTTGTGCCAAGTCACCATGTGTTATCACTGTAAATGAATGTACTCTACCATCAGTTACACACTATGTGCTATTTTCACATTCAGCAATTGCGTGCTTCCAAACATAGCTGAATTACTGTAAGAGTCAATGTCCATTTTTCCTCAAAGATCCTTGTAACAAAGATCTGGTTGCCCACTGAATACAAACCATGATCCTTCACTTCAGCTTTTCACAGAAAACACGTGATGAATTTAAAGAGACTTCAAAACTCAAGAGAGTTCTCACCTCTCAAGATGTGAAATCTGGGGGTGCAATACCACTGCACACTGGTGGTGTGAGAAACTGAATCACAGAGCCAGGTATGTTGATAGAGAACACCGCTTTTCAGTGTGCATTTTATTCACCCCCATTTATTTATTTATTTAAACAGAAACATCAAATTCTACACCCTTGCTTCCTCTGAATTCACCCATATAATACGATATTTGGGTCATTGCCCTGCTCATACCTGCATCCCAAGGGCAGGGCAACCTCAGAGGAAACAGAAACAAGTAGAAATTTGCCTTCCACATGTTTAACCATAGTGAAGTTTGGTGGCTTTCTGAAGTTTACTCTTAAACCCTAGGAGATGCTTCAGAAGCCCAGGGAACCCACTACGACAGGGCAAAGCAGGTTGTCTGTGCACCCCCAAGCAGCTTTGCGCATGCTGTAAAACTTGGGGCGATATCTTACACCTTCAGTGGAAGCTGATGACTCCTTTTAATAAGTTTAAGAGGGACCATAAAACACTGCAAGTTCAGAATGCATGCCAATTAATTACCCACAAAACACCATCATTTTAGAGCACATTTCAGTTAATAAAAGTCAGACTCATAAATTTCACATGATTCTCCTCCGCCTGTATCAAGATCCAATTCCTACGCTCAAGCTCCTATCCATGAGTTTCTTGACTGCATGTCTGGGAGGCAAAAGGAGCAACTGTCTCCACACTCATGACTTCTATACTGTCTCAAAGCTCAGAAGCTTTCAAAGAAGCAGCTCAGCAGCTTTCGGAATGTTTTCTGCTGGCTGGTTTGGGTAGGTGGAGGTATGGCCTCTGCTCTGGAAAATGAAAATGACCATATTGAAAGTGGTTGGACTGGTGCATTTCTCATCCTCCAGCCGACCCACTGCAGTGAAAAAGGTACAAGAAGTCCAGTTGCTTCTGTTTCCAAGGGGATGTTTCTTTGCAGGCTCAGGCAACAAATGGTTTAAAGTAAATGGCTGCACACGCTGTATACATTTCTATCTTCATGTAGTTTCTGTCACTTGTTATCCATTTTTAAACCTACTAGGCTCTTTGTCTTAATGGTATCTGATGAATTTCCCAGGTTAATTATGCAGCATGTAAGAAAATATTTTACTTGTATCACTTTTAAATTCAATAGCTTTTAGTATTATCGTATAGCACTCCACTTGCCCTTGATTTATGGGAAAGGCTAAATAGGATCATCTGACTGACCTCTTCTGGCAATTCACTCTCCCATGTACCACTAACATATCACCTCTCATTTGTCTCTTAATCAATTTAACCTTCCCTTGTACAGAAGATCTGCCACACCTCTTATAACATACCCCGTCTTTCACTGGATGCTCTGTATCGTCTCTTGAACAGAGCCCTAGGTATTCAAGGTGAAAGGATCATTGATATTTTCGTTACTGATCTCTTTTCAGCTCTTCAAAGAATCAAGTAACTTGTCTGCTGCCCCAGCAGCAGCTCCATTCCTGCGCTGCCACCCAAAGCACTGGGAGCAGGAGGGACTGATGCAGCCTTGTAGCTTCCTGTAGGATTAATGAGTTTGTAGGTACAATAACAGCAATGACAGCACATGTGCCATGGTCTCTGCTTCTAGCACATCCAATGTACCTGCCTAGCAAAGCACAACCATCTACATGTGTGTGCTGCAATGGTCTTCCCAATAGACACAGTTCCATAGGATCGATGGTTAATGGCAATTTCCTGGCTGTTGGTATGGTAAAAGCCTGTCTTCTAACCTCCCAAATCCAATTCAAATCAAAGTCCTTCTGCCACTTGGCAATCGCCAGAGGGTTCTACGTTGTGACAGATTTTCTGTTCTGTAAGTATGTATTCAGCCCAGGAAGAAGATAGAGTGCTGCGAGGATCAAATTAAATGTATCTGGTACTTGTCCGTACCACTCTCGTCTTGGTTTCTGAGCCCTTTGCAGTCTTGGTGATACTGGCTTACCCACAGGACACCAGTGTGAATGACTGCTTTTGCCTTTTAAAGCTGCAGAATCAAAAGGAAGCCTATATCAGCTCAGGGATGTGGACCTGGAATCTCCTACAAGATGGGCTAGGATCCTACATGGTGAATCAGCTCCCTCAGGACAGCTGCTGTCTAAGATTGCATCATCGTAGACCGGTGATGCAGCACATAGGTGATACTGTGCACACACTTGTTTTTCTTTTGAGATCCATGTTTAGCTGTGAGCCAAACGCAATTTCACCGATTCTGCACAGACCCAGGGCACACAGAGCAGCAGGACACGGAGCGGGTGATCACCCTGCTCCGTAAGACACTCGACTGCAGACAAAACCACACAATAATATTGCTTATTCCAGGTTTCCCTGAGTGTTGTTGGTTGGGAAAGCAAAACGAATTTCCCTTTGTGCTTGTGATGTGCTTCACGTCAAATGTGAGAACTGAAAGATAAGACAGCTACCTTAAACAAACATGCCTTAAGATGCAAAATACAAGCACCTTCTTGAGAACTCTAGTACTATTCTTTTTCATGTCATGTCTCTTTGAAGTGTAGATAGCCAAAAACATTGGCAATGCTTTCCCTCCGATGCTGCAGTTTTTGAGAGCATTATGCATATTGCAGATGCGGTTTTCTTGCACTAGATTGAAAAAAGAAATAATCTTATTAAAAATGTAAAAGGATTTCAGGGTTCTGTGCATACTCAGAGAAAAGAGAGATGTCAACAGTAAACATGCTATCTGAACAATACGGAAGGACCTCAGTCCCATTGGCATAATAGATGTTTTATTAATAACTTGCTTTTATATATTTTTCTTATTTCCCAAAACAAAGAGGGGGAGGGAAAAAAAAAAGAAAAAAAAAAAGAATGAGCTTGGAAATCAAAACATTTCCCTGAATGGACAATTCAACATCCTTCCTGAAACACAAGAAGACGAACTGAGCCCTGATGCATTTTCTGGGTTTACATTCTTCTGCCCTGGGTTCTCTTCTATACTGTTAGGACACCCCTGGCACAGGGACAAAGACTTGCTGGTTCTCAAGAGTCTGTCACGGAATACATTAACTCCAGCTCATACATTAACAAAGTTGGGCCTTTTAAGTGGCTTAGACAGACTCAGCACAAGCAGTGATGGAAAAGATGTGGTATTTGCACAGTACTCATTCTCTGATTGCTGGGCAGGGTGTAAAAGAGACAAAGGACAAAGGCTTCTTTTTCCACTTTCTGGAAGAAGCAGAGCAGCTACTGCCACAGTATTTTTTAATTTTTTGCCACGTCCAACACTAAACCGTGTCCCTGAACACCTCATCTGCGCATCTTTTAAATACCTCTAGGAATGGTGACTCCACTACTTCCCTGGGTAGCTTGTTTCAATGCCTGACAACTCTTTCAGTGAAGAAACTTTTCATAATGTCCAACTTGAACCTTCTCTGGGCAACTTGAAGCCATTTCCATATCTTATCACTTGTTATATGGGAGAAAAGACCAATCCTCACCTCACTATAGGGAAGCGTAATCCACCAGAAGCAGTTTACCCTTATTTTTCACTCTCTCTGCCAAGACATTATTGTTCCTCACACTTAGTCTCTATTTCAGATAATCTGAACCTCTTTGGAAATACTGTTCCTAGAGGACAGGTCCCGCGGTAAACCAGTTTCTCAACACAACATCCTGAATGGCTTTAAGGAAACTAGATGTGGGATGTTTTAAGACAAAAAGAACCTAAAATAAATTCCCTCGTCTATTCTCTGCCAGTAGATACGAATTCTGTCATTATGGAAATACACTTAGCTTTTGGGTTTTTTTGATAGCCTACCTGTACAAATAAAGGTCTTTGCTACTGAAAATAGGTGCTGCTAAAGAAATTCATGATCGTGTTAAATGCAAAGGAAGACGAAGGCCCCATCTCAGAAGTAATGCCATTTTTCACTAAGGTCATCAGCATACATTTGCTAGGAAAACATTGCTTTGAAACAAGTAGTGAAGAGAGATGAACCTTGAGAATAGTCTGCATGCCAAGCCAGGGCAGCGTTGCACACTCTGCTCAGGTTCTCTGCAACAGTCTGCACTACAAGACACTATTAAAAAACTTTTCCAGGATGCAGAAATTCCTATTTACTCACTTAAGGCTTTATTTGCTTCATATCCCAAATAGCTTCTACGCAGCCAGACTTCACATTTTTCCTTGTGAAGGTCAAAACCTTTTTTAATCCATTTCTTATCTGTGCCGTTGGGAATTCATTCACAAAAGATTTTGGGCATTTGACCCCAAATATATCTGAGTGCAGAAAGAATCTATCGTTTGCATATCAGGTTGGGATGCCTTTTCCTCCCTTAATTCAAGCTTTGCAAGGCTAGCAGGGTCACAAGTTGTGCTTCTTGCCTTTCCTATAGCCACTCTCCTGTGTAAGCGACCAGGAGAACTCGCTGGGTAGAAAGAAAAAAAGCCCCTATCTAATTAAGAAGCAAGCGTGCATCTGTCTCAGGCCACTTGCCAAGCATAATGTGGTGGTGGAGGAAAATCTTCTGCTATTAGTAACTGCTCCTTTTGGACTTGCTGCCTCCAGTAGTGCGGGTGACAGACGCCTCACAGTCAAATCTTGGGACCTTCTGTGCTGGGGAAGTTGTAGGATTTGCCAGAAGCATATCTGACCACAAACATGCCAGGGGTTCCCAAGGTGTAGACAGCTCTGAACACACCTCTGGATTTACATATTCAATCTTAACGCCATGCCCAGTTGTCACAACATAGGTACATGTACAAAATAACAGATGTGTCTGACAATTATCTCCAGGAACCCGGAGCCAGGTGGTGTCAAAAAGAGCCCAGATGTGGCTCATGTCACTAAGTGATGGGGGGAAAGGGATCGTGGGAGGACACGGCCAAAATGGATAGACAGTTTGGCAGGAAAAAGCTGGATCACTTGGGATATTTGGCACATCGCAGTTTTTCTGGTGCCCTCCAAAGAGACTGTGCTTATGGAAAGAAGTCTCCTGAAAACACTACACTGAAGTTTGATGAAAAAAACTAGTCCAATCCAGCTCATACTCTGGCCCTAGCACATCTCCTATACAGACAACAGAGGGGAATATATTACTATACAGATTTGCACCTATTCCTAAGTTTATTTTATTAATTTCACATAAGACCCTTCTGAAGTTATTAAGAAGGGATGAAGAGGAAGAGAAAAAGGCAGCCAGCCACCCTGTGTTGCTACATTGGTGCCTTGCCTGGGCGTTGAGAATTTGTGTATTGAACAAACAAAACTGAACAAATCCTCAACACCAATCTGCCACCATGGCAGAAGGAGGTGAGATCACTGCCCATGCGCTGAATGAGGATAGTGATTTTTGCCACAGTGTCATTTCATAGCTTTGGTCTGTCTTTGAGAGCATGAGCAGTCACAGTGGTACCAATTCCCCTTACATGGTCATGATTTAGTCAGTAAGGATCTGACATCGCTTTCACCACCCTTCCGGTAACAGAGACAGCATGAAACCAAAAAGTCTGTTTCCCATCTTGAATAAAAATAACATCACTAAGTCCAGAAAACCAGAATATCCCATCACAACCACCTTCCCCTACTATCTGCGTGCTAAGCTGCTATCAAATCAAAACTGGACTAAAAGGCCACAGCTGCCAGCAGTAGTCGTCATGTACTTCAAAGTGCCAAATCCATTTCTGACCCAGCCCTATGGTGAGAAGGCAGCAAAACGTGTCCCCTCTAGAGATCTAACCACCTTATAACTTCAACAGGCAAGGCAACACCCAACAAAAGGCCCAACTGCGGTTAAATCGGTCACTAAAATCCTTTTAACCCTTTTTCTCTCCCCATCACTTCATCAACCAAACTTGCCAATGCTCGATGGGCTGTTTCTTGTGAAATATCTCTGAAGGAGGTCCAGGCTCACACAGGAACATCTCTTTGCTTAACATCCACCACATTGATGACTGCAACTTAATTACCATGCGTACGGTACCAGTGACAGTAAATATTAGTGCTGTGTGCTACAGAACAAATATCCCATGATGAAAAATTCAAACGGTATCGAGCTTTTCATTAGTGCAGTAATGGCTTTCTCACACATTTAGCTCATTTTTAACTCAACCTGCTAGGGGAAGGAAATGGCATACTTTTTGTTGAATACGACAGCGCTGAGATTATATGAAGGTGCATTTTTATGGGTGAAGAAACGTATGCCATATTAATCTATTTTTATGCTTTGCAGTATGTGCTGATGAGTCATTCGAATGCCAAGTTTCATCAGTAAATTGGGAGAGATATAGGTGGCCCTGTGATAAAATAAAGACATATATTTCATTTAAGAATGCAAAAATTTCAGTATTGCTGCAGAATATCTAACTAGGATCAGAGGATATAAGGATTAAATCTTAGGACCCTGTTTATAAGGAGAATGTTGTGTCCAGAAGATGCACATTAGTAATACAATCTGCCCAATACTGTATTGTTCTATCATTCCTCTATGGATCATATTAGTCAGTGTCCTGTTAACATCCATTTTATCATAATGTCATAATATTATATTGAAATGAGATCTGGCACTTTTGGGGTGCTGTGCAAGATGAAAAAATGGGTCTCCAGCAGTCTTCCTCTTAGAAATAATTGAAAAAGAGGCAGGCATGAGGGCATGCTGTGACTCATGCTGCCAGAGAGTGATCCGGAATCATTCAGATGATGAGTACATAGAGAATGTCGTGCACAGAAAGATGGCAATTTGCTGTACTAATGTTTTGAAAATGAAAATTTCTAGCTGTTCTGCAGAGGAGCTTAGTAGGAAAGGCAGAAGAAAATAATAATAATAATA